>NC_090266.1:487797708-488101369 GCF_040414725.1 Anabrus simplex
CAACGATGGGATAGGAAAGACCTGGGAGTGGGAAGGAAGCAGCCAGGCTTAAATAAGGTACCTCTCCAGCATTTGCCTGGTGTGAAAATGGGAAACCACGGAGAACCATCCTCAGTCGCTCAGCTTCGAGCCCAAAAAATGCCTCCCAATGTTACTACGATAAGCTTGGAGACTAATCCGTACCTCTTAGGTTAAGCTTGCACTTAGCAGGAGGAGGAGCTAGTTATACGCTACTAAGTCCATGAGAAGGATGTGGTAGTTATACGCTACTAAGTCCATGAGGATAAGGAAGAGGTAGTCATACGCAACTAATTGTATGAGGAGGAGCCGGAGGAGGTAGTCATACGCTACTATGTCTATGAGGAGGAGGTAGTCATACGCTACTAAGTCCATGAGGAGGAGCAGGTGGTGGTGGTCATACGCTACTATGTCTATGAGGAGGAAGAGCCCTTTTGTTCTTTTGCCAGAGGAATGAGGAGGAGGAGGAGGAGGAGGAGGTGGGAGCGATCACTCACCTCCTAAAGCTATTCTTTCTTTTGTACTTACTACGGACAACCTCGGACTATCCCAGCACTGCTTCCCATCACTCTGCTCTTCACTTATTTTCATGTGTAGTTCATAATTTCTAAATTAAGAGTGTTCGTCGTGTATGGATTTCGCAAAAAATAATGGGTATCAAACTTGGGTCTGTAAAGCTAACGCCCTTAAGCCTAGTGTTGAATCCAGGACCTGTACAGTTAAGCTTGGAGTCGAATACGTACTTGATAAGTTAAGCTTATACTGATGACTATAATCACGTTAGCAATTGGTTATAGCTTGTATTTGTTTGCATTGAATTTGGGACTCATGCCCTTAAGCCTAGGGTCGAACCCGGGGTCTGTAAAGTTAAGCCGGGACATATAACCAGCGTAAGGTCATATAAGATAACGAGCACTCTTAGCCAGCCGCTCTGGTGAGGTCACGTACGGTCAAGAATGCAGTCTTTGTCAGCACATTTCGGGTGGTGGCAGCCTAACCCGCAAAAGTATACTACTTACGCTCCAAACGCTTTGTTTACATGTCAGATTGCTGTCCAGGAAGTGCTCCAACACAATCAAGTTTGGGACCAGCCGCTGACTGATCCCAAACCGGCACATGCGCAGAAGGCGATGCATGAATCCGTTGGTGACCCTCAGAAACCTGTGTGTTGGAACGAACCTATAGTTCTGTGAACACTTTGAATTCTGACTGATTTTTTGTTTGATGGATTACCTGGATAGAGGTCGCTTTAAAAAATTGAGGTTAGTTTCATTGGGGATAAAAGACAGACCGTTTGAACACGTCATCTGCAGAGTGATCTTATTTAGTATGCTTGTAACCATAAAGAAATACTTAAGTTATTATTTTTAAAAAAAATCCTTTGAATAGGCCCAAGTTATGAATGATTATGTGCGTGTTTGAACTGCTAGAACGCACCACACGGCAGAACGTCTGACTGTTGTCCAGATATATTATTTTATAAGTTGTGCTTCAATTTACGACCAGAGCGTGATTCAAAATCAATATGTAAACGTAAGTCCCAAAATTAACAATATATTAGTCTAATGGTTATAAATTCCATCAACCTGAACACGAGATTTCAACGCCTGTTCCTTGACAAGAGCGAGCTAGCTATTTTACAATGTGAATGATTAGCATGGAAGTACTATAGCTTCTTCGGTCCTTGGGTGGTCTAACTCAGGGTAGACGCTGGGTGGTACGTGCGAATAGAAAAAAAGCATGGGTCTAAAAGTCTATCTAAAATTAACTTAAAGTCATAGGACAGGTTCTAGAGTACATAATCGTGAATGAGAACTCGAAGAAATAAATGGGTGGAAAGATTTATTAACAACTAGCAATAACCCGCGGCTTCGCTCGCGTGGATTTCGTAATTTGATCAAAGTAATCGTTCCTCGCCATTATACGAAGACATTATCGGAAAATTCCCAAAGTATAAAAACTCACCTAAAAAGTGAGTTTCATTTACCCCAGAAATTATTTGTAAACCACGTTTGTGACATTACTTTTTGGGGCTAAGACAACCATGCGACATAGAGCTTCTCTCAAGTCGAAAAAATAAATGCATGTTTCTTTTGTTTTAAAGTAGATTCCAAATACCTATTCCCACATCTGTAACATCTTCAGTTTTTGAGATATACATAAGCAACCCCCTAAAAAAATAATTCAACCCCTTGATCAGTCCTTCCCCAAACCCACCCCATCTAAGTGTGTTTTCCGAAAACAAAAATACAATTTTCACGTCTGTAACATCTTCAGTTTTTAACATATAAATATCCCCATAAAAACAATTCAGCCATTTTTCACTTCTTTTCACCCCCGTTAAGTGCCTTCTCTGAAAACAAAAAGGTACATGTTCCTGTATATTTAAAGGACTTTCCAAATATCAAGTTTCTTGTCCTTAACGTGTTAAATTTTTGACATATAATGTAGATATACCGGTACTCATTTTAAAAATTCACTCGCTTTTCCAATTCATTCCAGCCCCTTAACTGGATATTCCGAAAACAAAAAATACGTGTTTCATTACTTTTAAGGAGATTCCAAATACCAGTTTCATGTCTGAACGTCTGTAACACTTTCAGTTTTAGACATAAATGTATAATCATAAAAATAATTCAAATGCTTCTTCACTTCTTTCCACCCCTCTTCCATCTTAAGTGGACTTTACGAAAACAAATAATACGTGTTTCTTTATTTTGAAAAGAAATTCAAAATACCAACTTTCACGTCTTTAAAGGCTACAGTTTTTAAGATAAAGTATCCTCATAAACATATTTCAACTCCTTATTTACTTATTATGAACCCCACAAACCTTAAGTCGATTTTCCGAAGAAAAAAAAAACAAATGCATGGTTCTTCATTTTTAAAGGAGATTCCAAATACTCATTGTCACGTCTGTAACATCTTCAGTATTTGAGATATAAGTATACTCATAAACCTAATTCAACTCTTTTTTCACCCCATTTCCTACCCGTTAGGTAGGTCGATTCCCCTCCCCAAATGTGCGTGTTTCTTTATTTTTAAAGGAGATTCCAAATACTAATTTTCACGTCTTTAATATTTTTATTTTTTGAGATAAAAGTATCCTCACACAAAGAATTCAACGAATTTTTAAATTTATTCACCCCCCTTAAGTTGATTTTCCGAAGACAAAGGAACACGTGTTTCTTTACTTTGTAAGAAGATTCCAAATACAAATGTTCATGCCTCTAACATCTTCAGTTTTTGAAATATAAGTATCCTCATAAAAAGAATCCAACTCCTTTTTCACCCCAGCCCGTTAGGTTGATTTCTCTCCGCTCCAAAAATGCGTATTCCTTTATTTTTAATGTGATTCAAAATACAAATTTTCACGTGTGCAAACTTAAGTTTTTGAGATATAATTAAATTTGTTTACTTCCTTTCACCCCTCCTTAAGTGAATTTTCTGAAAACCAAAAATACTTGTTTTCTTATTTTTAAAGGTGCTTCCGAATGCCATTTATCACGACTGCAATATCTTCAGTTTTGTGATATATGTATCCTCATAAAAAGGAATTAATCTCCTTTCTCACCGCCCCCGCTCCCGCCCCCAAGTTGATTCCCCCCATAAATTTGTTCACTTCCTTTCACCCTCCCCCTTACGTGAATTTTCCGAAAACTAAATATACTTGTTTCCTTATTTATAAAGGAGCTACCAAATGCCAATTATCACGACTGTAACATCTTCAGTTTTGAGATATATGTATCCTTATAAAAAGGAATTAAACTCCTTTTCCACCGCCCCCGCCCCAAGTTGATTTCCCATAAAAATGCGTGTTTCTTTGTTTTTAAAGGAGATTACAAATACTAATTTTCACGTCTGTAACATCTTCAGTTTTTTGGGATATAAGTAGTGTCATTTTTCTCCCCACCCAAGAATTGCGTATTTCTTTATTTTTAAAGGAAATTCCAAATACCAATTTCCACGTCTGTAACCTTAGTTCTGAGATATAATTTTTTCCAGAAAAAGAATTCAATTTTTTTTACTTCCTTTCACACTCCCCACTCAAGTGAATTTTCCAAAACCAAACAGTACCCGTTTCTTTAAATGAGCTTCCAAATACGAATTATCACGACTGTAACATCTTCAGTTTTTGAGATATATGTATCCTCGTAAAAGGGATTCATCACCGTTTTCCTATCACCCCGCCCCATACCAAGTTGATTCCCCCACCAAATGCGTGCTTCTTTACTTTTAAAAGAGATTCTAAATACCAATTTTCACGTCTGCAACATGTTAAGTTATTGAGATATACTGTATACGCTAATTTTAAAAATTCACCCCCTTTTTCAGTTCCCCTAAAGTAGATTATCCGAAAAAATATTTGTTTCTTTACCATTACAGAAAATTACAAATACCAGTTTTCAAATCTGTTATATGTTACGTGTCTGAGATAATTTGCAGATATAGTCATTTTAAAAATTCACCCCGTTTGTCACTCCTGTTCATTCCTTATTCATCGGATTATCCAAAAACACAAAAATAAGTGTTTCTTTATTTTCTAAGGAGATTTCAAATTTCAACTTTCATGTCTGCAACATCTTTAGTTTTTGAGATATGAGTCTCCTCATAAAAGGTGTTCAACTCTTTCTCCCCCTTTTTTCACCCCCCTTAGTGGGAGTATCCGAAAACAAAAACAGACGTGTTTCTCTACTTTTAAGGAAGATTTCAAATACCAATTTTTACGTCTGTAAACTTTTAAGTTTTTGAGATATAGATATCGTCGTATAAAAAATTAACCCCCATTTCCACTCCCTTAGCGACGACATATCCAAAAATCCTCCCTTAGTGAGCACTTACATGTTAATGTGAATGTATCCCCAAAATTTAATTCCTTTATGTCAGTAGTTTTGGCTGGGCGATGATGAATCTGTCATTCAGTCAGTCAGGACAAGTTATTTTACATACATATAGATTAAAGCATTAGGTAAGAATAGTAATTTTCCCAAAATAAATTTACAGAATACATTACAATATTAATTTGCCGTCACTGGTTCAAATATACACACGGGTCTTGAATATAATTTTAAAATCATTGTGTGGAATACGGTGGAGTTATTGAGTTTTGACGGAGGTCAAATAAATTAAATTGTACATGTCACGTAGCCTCGAACTGAATTTTCTCTTAATATGACATTATAATTATAGATTCGCACATCTCGGGCTGATTAAACAAATCCGAACTAGTCGGTAAACAAATACATTAAACACTTGCTTGGGACTGGCATTTACCCTCCAAAAGAAACTGAATTTAAGAAACGGGTTCACAACCGGAACAAATTTAAGAGGAACTGAACCTCACAACTCACAGTCAACACCTGCTGTGATCCCTTTAATCAGCGATGCAAACAAAAACGACAGACAATAACACACAAAGGACAAGCACGCATAAGATAAAAATAAATACCACTTGAAAGAGAAAACAATTATATATACACTTGTTGTCATCGTCTGGGTTTAGGTCTCGAACTCAAGACCTCTATGGCTCTGGACGTCCTTTTCCGTGCAATTGCACAGCGGAATGTTGCGAGTTAAAATTCGCAACTCCTGCTCGGCTGTGGAGAGAATATTTTACATGCGAACAGACCAATATTCCGTGGCCGGGATAACGGTTGTTGTGTGTACAGCAGGTTCATTCATTTGAGGCTCAGCCACCCGTCTTCGTGGCTTTCAGAACGAAGTCTCGCCTTTCAAATACGTGGTCAGGCAGGATGCTCATGAAACTCATTACGACACATCCAATTGTGCCCCACATTATTCATAATCTAGGCTACTCATCGGCATTTACTCAAATATATATCTCATATCCCATGAGGATTGCATACCGTCCTTAAGGCTTTTCACGGCCTGGCACCTAAAACATCCAGGTTCGCATTCAGGCTCTCACTCGGTCTATTCTCACATCTAAGCCTCCTCGGCCAATTTTCGCAAATATCTCAGTGCGATAGTACACACCCATTGCGACGCTTCACGGCCTTCCAGCTGACTTATCCAGGTTCGTATCCCACGTACGGTTATGGTTTAGTCTGTCCCGATAATATAAAATACCCTCTCTGAGTTACAACGGTGTAAAGGTCTCTCTGCTCTCGCTGCAACCTGAAATACATACTCCATGCGTAATCACGCACGTCCTAAGATTGTTAACTAGGTCGTCTTCGATACCGTGTAGCCCGACGGGACCTCTAGAGGTAAGTTGACCTCCAGGTCATTCTTATGACTCTGACATCAACATATGACTACGTCACTATATGGCGCATAAGAAATTTACATTTAAAACGCGAAGTAACCACTAAATTATGACACTACCCTCATTCCATCTAAAGCAAAACTAATAAACACCTGGCTGGCTCAGGCGATCATCCCCAAGCTGAATTACCTAACTTATAATTGAAATGTACATGCCTATGGAATTGAAACTTACATATTTAATATTTACTTTACCAATTAGGCCCTGAGTCAAATCTGTAGATAAAAATCATGCTTATATACGGTTCAATTTATCAGAATCCTTCCATGTTTGCCTCAGGGCACCCGTCTAGGGCGGCGTGTGTACACTCAGCACATCCTAGCACTGTGTGCTCTGGATCCTGAAGTCCGGTACTTGACCCCTGGGAACGCCATTATAGATGCCGTATTCTTCTTTGGTCCTCGAACTCCTGAAAACTGGATGATAAAGTATGACACTCCTCTTCACTGCCTTGTTTGTATTCGCATGTAATGCCGCGACCTGGGCAAGATACATTTGCTATATCTGCTACTTGTAGTATCAGTCCGACCATAAGTAGCGCCTATTATGGGTATGATGCCCGGTCACTACAAGTCCTTGTGGCAGTTAACCGACACGTACCGCACTAAATTTAAGACATCGTTCTAGTTACTTTATTATGTACTCAATGCAAATGCTCGGGCGAGCTAGCCTAATTCCTAAATGAGACTTTCTAATTACCTAGTTAAATTCACTATGTCTAGAGGTTTGATACGCACAACGCACTGGTCTGTCAGGAACTAGCCTCAAGCTGTTTCGGAGACCTTCCCCTTATAGTACTGGTATATTCCGTTGGACTTCGGTACATCAACGCGCTCACAATGGACCGCCCTTGTGGGCCGGGCGCGTCCTTCCAACGACCCTTTGAATTTAACCAAAGAAAATATTTAACATGTCTACTTGTCACTGCAATGGCCTAAATAGTGCGTCATAATTACAATCAATATTACCCATTGTTTTACTTTCACTGAAACTTGCACTCGTCTGGAAATAACGTCTCGAATTCGCATGCTACCAGACCTGGATTGCTTGGATTTGGCTAAGTGCTGTTGGCACCACTGGCTTCACGTGAGAAATTCAGACATCTTTGTCTCTTTCTCACAATCTCCCTTCTCTTTCTCTGTCTCGCTTGGGAAAGCGATATGTGGGGTCTCCACAGTTAGTTCAAAATAAAGCTTCCGGGTTTCACCTTACCCTAAGACACGGAATTCGGGCTCTGCTTGGTGCTATATTCAAATATTCCTGTAACGTAAAATGATGATATATGGATCGTAATATTTTGACACGGTACAGTACATCTCAGTGAATAACTAAGGTGACGGCTCTTATTGTTGAAAGAGCTGAAGAGTGAAATGTTCATCCGATTGTTGTGTTAACCAGTATACTCGATCAATGTACAAATTGAAATATCTTGTCCCCCAAAGATTTAATTGAATGGATCTGTTCGAATTTTGTATGAGTACGGCATCAAAGCACTGTTTACTTAAAATCACAAAGCGAATATTTCAATTCAAAAATTAATTGGATTGAATAAATTGTTGAAGCTTGCCCGCGGTGACCGATACAAAATGGTCGAACAACAGGTCTCTCTTTTTTTGCTAGTTGCTTTACGTCGCACTGACACAGATAGGTCTTACGGCGACGATGGGACAGGGAAGGGCTGGGAGTGGGAAGGAAGCGGCCGTGGCCTTAATTCAGGTACAGCCCCAGCATTTGCCTGGTGTGAAAATGGGAAACCACGGAAAACCATCTTCAGGGCTGCCGACAGTGGGGTTCGAACCTACTATCTCCCGAATACTGGATACTGGCCGCACTTAAGCAGCTGCAGCTATCGAGCTCGGTACAACAGGTCTCCTTAAGGTAAAGAGTAGTATATGATACGTCAGAATGTCCGTGGTATGCTTTTCCAAGATTGATCTCAAGGGCTATTCACTTGAGAAAGATCGTCTTTCATCTCTTCTCCAATATCAAACCTGATCTAGACGAGATTTTAAATCATAATTATGTCGTATTGTAGAATGTCGAGTTGAAAACTTGACTGTACTTTAGTGTTGTAGATGGATATTAAACACCAGCTACCGAGCGAGTTGGCCGTGCGGTTAGGGGTGCCAGCTGTGAGTTTGCATCTGGGAGATAGTGGGTTCGAACCCCACTGTCGGCAGCCCTGAAGATTTTTACGCGGTTTGCAATGTTCACACCAGGCAAATGCTGGAGCTGTAACTTAATTAAGGCCACGGCCACTTCCTTCCCACTCCTAAGCCTTTCCTATCAAATCGTCGCTGTAAGACGTATCAGTGTCGGTGCGACGTAAAGCAAATTAGAAAAAACAGTTACTCATATAGACCAACAGTCCTGGGTCAGCATCGGTACAATTCAGCCACATTGCTCGAGACCTTACCGTGCATACATACTAATATTATTCCCGCATAATTCTTTACGTGTCCATAATCCAAGTCCGTGTTATCATTGTAAATGCAAAAAAGCCTTCAGTTTTATAAGACTATTGATATTGTGATCAAAGCCATGGGTTCGACAGTTTTTACGTGGAAGCCAAGTTGCGACTCTTCATTTCAATATCCTACGTGCATTGCCTGGGATTTGAATCCTGGCCGCCTCGGTGTGAAACCAAAGACTTCACTCGGTTATCAAGCCCCTGTTATTACTATTTGCTGCGAAGCTACTCCCAAGTGCGCTCTACTACTGGGTGCACATCCTTCTATGTTTAAAACACGTCCTACTCTTCTCCATTACTTCCAGTTAACATTTAGAGGAACGTTAAACCTTAAGAATGCTTGGGATTAATTCGTCTTTAATTTACTGAAAGGAGAAATTTGTCAGTTTTAGAAACTCCCTGTGATTTTCCTCATGTAATTGCAGATTAGATCAAATGATACTTTAGAGCATTGTATATGTTCTCTTTACGGAGTTAAGTCAAGTATAGACGTGTAAATCCACCTACTGCAACGTCTGCAAGTTTTGAGTAATATTTTATTCTGTCTCTGTGCTGAGGTCACAGCAAAATGTAGCTTCCTCCAATGTACCATTCTCGTTTGAGGCATAGGCAGTGTTGAGTAATCATATTCGGACCATTATTTGTGTGTATGAATGGTTTAAGAAACGCTACACACAGTATCAGACGAGGTTCAATAGCATTTTTTGGCCCAGTAAGGAAGACAATAGCAAAATTCTTCACTTCCCATCATGCCTAGTTCTCATCATATTTGCTCCTCCGTCTGTGCGTGTGGTTTCCCTACAACAGCATAAACATTTGTGGCAAACGTAATATAAGAATGATGGTTCCTGCTTCCTCAGAAATATGTTTTCAATGTTTCATGTTTAGTGTGTAACTTTACAGAAAGTCGTCTTTGTTAAAATGTATACATGCGTTTGCCTTTACGGGTATGTACACTGCAGCTCTCAGACGGGAAAAACTCCATTGGATGGTTCACATTTCTCATATACTTAAGTGCCACAGAAACTAAATGTCAACGTAGTTTTATTAAATTCAACTGGTTAATTCCTGTGCCAAATTAGAATGAATATACAGTCAAGGTGCCCATCACATAGTAAGGCTACAAGAGATATTTCAATTGTAAGATAATTCCCTACCCTGAGTACCATGTGACCTTGCCGCGGTGTGGAAGCTTGTGCGTCCCAATGAAGCAGATAGCTGAGACGCAGTCGCAACCATATCGGAGAGTTATCTCTCGTGAAACCAGACAAATGAATGGTTCATCGAAACGAAGTTAGCAGCCTTTCGGAAGCTGCCAGGGCAACAGTCCAGATGATCGACTGATACGGCCTATTAATAATACTTAAATATGATGTAGCTGTGTTGATACGTCTTCATGGCTAAAAGTAACGGGAAAATACATACACACATACATAAATACATACATACATTACATTATTATTATAGGCCGTTATGCCTTTCATCGTTCCGTCTGCAAGCCTCTGTGACTTAACTAAACGTCGTCACAATTCTCTATTTGCAACTAGTGCTGTGGCCTCATTTATTTATGTACCTCGTATCTTTAAATCGTTAAAAAACCGAGTCTAACCATCGTCGTCTTGGTCTCCCTCTACTTCTCATACCCTGCGTAACAGAGTCCATTATCCTCCTAGGTAACATATCCTCCTCCATTCGCCTCACATAACCCCACCACCGAAGCCGCTTTATACGCACAGCTTCATCCATCAAGTACCTTCCTAACTTAACCTTTATCTCCTAATTACACGTACCCTTCCGCCATTGATTCCACCTGTTTGTACCAGCAATCATTCTCGCTACGTTCATGTCTGTTACTTCTAACTTATGCGACGTAAAGCCAATAGCAAACAAATTGGTTTACAAGTTTCTTTATGTCGAACCGACACAGATAGGTCTTACGGTGAAGATGGGATAGGAAAGAGCTAGGCGTGGGAACGAAGTGACCGTGGCCTTAATTAAGGGAAAACACGGAAAACCATCTTCAGGGCTGCCGAGAGTGGGGTCCATATGAATCTTTAAGTACACAAATCAACAAGCTTTCTTCAGATAGAAAGTTAACTATTTTTCTGGAGTGAAATTATATGATTAATTGCAATCAGCACTTTCCAAAAAAAGAAGCAAAATCAACTGAACAGATTATGTTTGCAAGCTTTCTTAAGTGAGGAAACCTACTAATTCACTATTGATTAGGCAATTCAATCACCGGTTCCAATTAAATATTAATTACTTAAAAATGACCTTTCGATATGATATTAACACTTTTAAGTTCGGCTCCATAGCTAAATGGTTAGCGTGCTGGCCTTTGGTCACAGGGGTCTCGGGTTCGATTCCCGGCAGGGTCGGGAATTTTAACCATCATTGGTTAATTTCGCTGGCACGGGGGCTGGGTGTATGTGTCGTCTTCATCATCATTTCATCCTCATCACGACGCGCAGGTCACCTCGGGAGTCAAATCGAAAGATGTGCACCTAGCGAGCCGAACTTGTCCTTGGACACTCCCGGCACTAAAAGCCATACGCCATTTCAACACTTTTAAGTCTGGCCGGTTCAGTTGTAAATATATTTTCCAACAACAAATAACAAGAACCTCCAAATTAAAAATGATTTCGACTAATGTTTGTTGTGTATAATCTGCTGAATGTGGTTATTACTCTTAGCTACAGCATCTGTCAGATCCAACTAGTTTATTGAAATTAAATCAGAACTGAGTACACTCTGATTGTAAACACTTACACTTCTTATACACACTTCAGTGCTAACCCTTGATGAACACTGGAATAAAATACTTAAATGTCTGTCTGTAGGCGTGACCAGTCATCTATTGAACAATCCACACTTATCCTCCGTTTGATTCTAAGTGGATTAATGAAGACATGTTATTATTATTATTATTATTATTATTATTATTATTATTATTATTATTATTATTATTATTATTATTATTATTATTATCTATATATTTAAAACACTACGCTGACCTTTGTCCGCGAGTAAGAGAGAATGGCTGAACCAACTGACATCGTAAAACGTTCTGATGAAACCTATTCGCCTAGATTTGCAGAGTGTCTTTAAGAACTAACGAAATGTATTCCGTATATTTTTAAATTATTAAAGAAAAATGTAGTACTTTGATTAGCCAAAGCACTCGCAAATATTTCAAGGCCAACTGTACTGTGGGAGCGCTGAAGCATACGAAAGGGGAGTTGGTAGGGGGCAAGGACGTATGTGCAGTCGGACGTCTTCCGAGTCAGCTGTTCCGGTCTGTATTGTGCTGCATAGAGTCGCTTAGCAGTGCTGCTAATTCAGTGGTTTTCCCGCTAGATCTGTAGGTATTTAATGTTAAGTTGGTGGGTGAAAATCAGCGACAGTGGCTAGCGAGTTTTCTGGTGAGCTCTAACTTATAAATAGCTGGAATCTAGCCGGAAATACCATCTCTATTAAATACCATTTTATTTATTAGTATAATGCTAACAAGCCTAAATATCAAAAATTAAGTTCACAGAGGGAAACTATAATTGAATTTCATAGATTGCAAAGGCTAAAAACATTTATCTCCTTATACCTTTTCCTTCATGGAATTACCCGCGTTTCACCCCAGTGTAGCAGTGGCCTCTTTAGTTAAACTGCTACATTTTTCCAAGACGCTGGCGGTTAGTGCGCCGTTGAAACACTACTTCAAGCCTCCTTTGTAGGACAATGCAGTGGCGGTGCGCTAAGGGAACCGTGTGCCTCCACTTGTATAAATGCCTGCTTCTGGCCTTTATACTGTATTATCAAAAATTAAGTTCCCAAAAGGAAACCATAATTTAATTTCATCGAATACAAATCCTTGTTGCCGGGCTGAGTAGCTCAGACGGTTAAGGCGCTGGTCTTCTAACCCCAAGTTGGCAGGTTCGATCCTGGCTCAGTCCGGTGGTATTTGAAGGTGCTCAAATACGACAGCCTCGTGTCTGTAGATTTACTGGCACGTAAAAGAACTCCTGCGAGACTAAATTCCGGCACCTCGGCGTCTCCGAAGACCGTAGAAGTAGTTAGTGGGACGTATAGCAAATAACATTATTATTAAATCGTTGTTGCCGGGACAAAACCTCATATGTGATCATATTTATGGATATATACTGACCCGCAGCACATACATTATTAAGAGCGAGAATGCCTTGACCACATTCACACATTATTGCACCTTAGATGACAGAACCTTACCGGCCAATGTTCTAAGCTAAAATATTTCACATAGGAGGTTTTGTCCCGGCAGCGACGAAATATAAAAAACATAGGTATCTAATCACATGGCGGGAGTTGGTTCGAAAATTAGTTGGGATATAACAGGTTCGGATTATAGGTGCAGCTGGGGCTTTCCTCCTGATAGCAGTGAAACGCCTAGCTCAGCATAGGGTCGATACGGCATGAAGCTTTGCGTAACGGGTGATTGGCTTGTCATTGGTCTACCCAAGGGGATCCAGGTTCGATATCGCGCATTGTAGATATTAGCGAAACCGCAAGGATGTTATACTTTTAGGGTGTTTATATTAATACTCGGGATATTAGTTAGTATTTAACCACTTTTCCATTTCGAAATCAGAAGCAGTCTTATGCTTTTATTTAACGTTTAGCCAACGCAGTGGAACAATTAGGACAGTAACGGAACTAGGTAGTTACTTGCATTATTGTTTTTTCAGGAACACTACGGTCAAGTGTGATTGCTCACACGATCTGACCATTCAACAAAGTAACAAAACAATTAACTCTTTTTCATGTGCATTAATTTCTGGAAAACCATTATTCGACTTCAATATTTTAACTGCTTTGAATATGCAGGTCAACATAACCTTGTGTGTTAAATGTATTTAGGCGGAACTTGTGATAGCTCGTTAACTTAAGTGTCGAACGGGCGTAAACTTGGAAGTCATTCTATTTTCCTTTCCATAGTGGAAGCTTCACTACAAATTATCATTAGTTGTGAATCATTTTTTAATACCTTGCGGTTGAGAAGATACATTTGAGTATCAATCTTTATGATTAACTTCTAATATATTCTTTTTTGGCATCACGATGCATTAACATTCCATTTGATCTTCACCCATATGATATTTTCAGGTTCAGTTATTATAGGCCATCAGCCGTATAAGCTTAAATTATATTAACGATGATAATAAATCCACAGCAGAAGTGGAGGAAAATGAGATTCAGTTAAGGGTTCGGGTGACTGCTGGTATCCTGCGTGATATCGAGTTAGTGAACGGCATTTAGATTAAAGTCTAGAGCTCGAATCTCGTGAGATACACTTTCCAGAATAAAGTGGAACAATGCAGGGTTATCGGCGGAATTCAACGAAAGGTCTTTTTCAGGTCGTTGTTATGCTTTGGAATAAAATCCTTAATTATGGCTTTTCTATTTATTTGACCCGTCAGCAAATATACTGAACCAGACAAGCCATGCGAATCTGAATATTTATATAAATTCAATATGTCATTCCTACCTATGTCTGATTATCTAATCATTTTACTTATCATAACTTTTTATTAATTAATAAATCCCACATAAGTTACGCAAGCCATTAATTTCACGTTGTTTTATCTTATTTGTTCCCGTAGTCATGTTAGCAAGTGAGGAAGAGCCACAAAACCCCTGAGTATGCAATACTTACTCAGAAATGCCACCAACATAGCCAGGTAAACATTTTATGCTGACTGATTGCGATGAAGTCTTCAGTATGTAAGTATGACGTACGTACGTGAAGTACGTTGATCAGCTGGTGACCTCGGAGTTTGATCAATTATTATAATCATTATTAATCATGTTTTTTGAGTTCTCAGTCCGAAAACTGGTTGGATCAGAAGCAGTTCCACCAACAGCAGTCCTAGAAATCCCAAGCTTTACTCAAGAGGTGTTCTAGGGGTAAGATGTATGGTAGTTTCCCATTGCTTTCCTCAGTTCGTCCTGAGGGTGCCATTATTTTTCAGTCGGTCAAGCCTACTCAAATGTACACACCAACCAGCCTGCTTTCTCACCGCTCATCAGAGAGATTTACTGCGCACAGAACGGCGTTTCACATAAACTAACTACAAATTGATAGACCAAAGTCATACCTATTATAAAATGATAGAAGGAAAATTAAAAATCAAATATATTCACAGCTGACGAATCGAACCCGCATTCGTAACTTAAGTCTCACATAAATAAGCAAAGTGACCACACGCACACTATCAAAGCAATCGGACGTCTGAACGACAAAATAATTAAGTCAAGAAATAAAATTAAAATACTAAAGTTTCAGTTATTCTCACATCGTCAAAGTTATTGGACTGCGACAAGATCATGAAACTAATGATTATTTTCATGTTCCTACAAAATTACATGTTACACTTGAAAGTCTAAATCACGTTAGACTGGTCATATAATTACATAAACGTTGTTGATATACTGTATATATATATTGTGCCCTTTTCAAGGCAACAACTGCGGTGAACTCTTCCTTCTTCTGTGCGCCGGCTGCTCCTGTAATAAATGACATGTAAATCATACTCACCGCTGCATGTAGACTCTTCTTCCTCAGTCGTGACCGTCCGCTATCCCCGAAGAGAGGCCACCCGACGATCAAGGAGTGAGGAAATGAAAAGATGGGGGTAAACTAACTAAAATGACGGTACCCAAAGACTGAATTAAAATTTAAATAAAAGACTAATTTATTGAATAAAATGCAAAATGCCAAAAGGAATGTAAGTGAACTAGACTGGTGAAAAAATGTAAACAAATGAAATAAATGAGACTAAGAAAAATTAAAGATTGAAGATCTGCCTTACGCTAACCATAATCTGCCTAATAAACTGACTGAAGGTCAAACACATTGATTAAAATAATTCCAGACTATGATGACACTGTCTTCATGTTGATAACGTGAATCAATTAAAACTCTGGTCAGAAAGACCACCTTCTTGAAATACAGAATTATATTACGTAGAAAATATCTCTCCAAACTAAATTAAAATGGTTGAATCATAATAAAGTAATTAGTTACGTCATCAATCCACTGACTCATAGGAGTTATCAAATATTTCACACATGTGGCTCATTTGGTAAAATACCCAACTTTAAAATAATCATGGCCTGCACTAACCAAGTGTATCACATCAGGGATAATTCGAAGAAAACAGCCATGAACATCACCCTTCATTTCCTACATAACCATTGTCTTATTCAAACACCTCATGATTAAAGAAAATAAATTATTGAAACATCAATCTGAGTGTTACAACCACTCATCTAATTTTTAAACTTCGCTTGCATAGCTGTGATAGACTGGACTGCTTAAAAATAATCCAAAGATTAGGCCAAGTGCCTGATGTTAACATTTTAAATGATAGCGATCCTTGTACATTGAAATTTCTATTGAATTTGCCGCTCACTGCATTTCATTATCAACGCATTATTTGTGGTACCACCACTAGATGGAGGCAGATGCCATCTTGTTTACCTCATTCATTGCGGCAGTTTTATACAATTGGTTTATTAAAGATCGCTTCATTTCTAAAATAAAATGTAGTGGATTTTAAAAGTTTGGTAATTACTTAAATGCCTGGTATGAGCATACCACTACTATCGTTTCGACCATGACTTAATCGACGATCCATTAACCTAACATCTGAAATCTTATTTACATCATTAAATCTGTTAAATGGAGAAACATTGCTCCGACAAAGAAAATACAAAAAATCAAAACTAGCCTATCTACACCTATCTATTTACATCAAATCAACTATAAATAATTCACATACGCTTACGTCCTACAAATAAACGGTAATAAAGTACACTCAGAAAGAAATAAAATAAGCAAACTAGATCCCACCATCGCGGCCTACTGGAAATTAATAAGGATGGAATGCGCAAAATAAAATCGGAGTCTCCATAAAAATTTACCCCGCTGCGAGTAGCAAAATATAAATATTGTGAATTTGACGGCAATCTCTAACCACAGACGAATAATGTCTGGCCATGATACTATTTAACCTTTGTGGCCAATGACTGTTATTTCATGTCATCCATGACTCTACATGATTATAAAAAGAAAACACATTGACTCGTCGCTCTGCTCACATTGTACAATGGCTAGCATATTTGTCGAGCATCTACTTTCCCTGGAATTATTTAAACAAATACAGGCTTCTGCCTACAATCATAACCCATGTCGTAACACATTTAACACTCTTGGCTAAATTATTCATTTCACAATTCTCTTTACTCATTAATTCTCGACGTCTTATTATTCATTATTCTCACAACACGGCCTCGCTCGTATCCGGCGGGCAAAATATCTGTCGTGCACATTACGACTTCTTACGACAGTTCATGACATGGTCCAAATATCATATTTCCATTATCAACGTAGATCATCAGGGACATTAATCATCTAGCTCGATCTCTTGATCATTCTCTGCTTCGCATCTCACAAAAAAAATTAGAGCTGACTCATCAATGGTTTCCTGGCACTCACTGTTTCTATATAAAAAAAGTGGCGAGATTGCCTCTCAAAACACAGATGTTGAAAGATGTGTAACCGCAACTACACAGAAATAAATACTCGCGTCTACCAAAAATCGTCGCAAAAGACACGGGATAAGTACAATCAGACGCGGTCATCTGAAGGATGATCCGACAACATAAAAACAAGCTGAATGCGCATAAAAGCAAAAATAAACAGTAAAATCATCTAGGCGGCGTCTACAAGATCAAAACTCCAACAAAATATGACTCTAAACCATCGATATAATAACATGATGAAATATAAAAATTACTTATAAATCGGCATTACACTCATAGATCAAATATCATAGCTGCCTAAACTGTCAAAGTGACATACTACAGAAACAATCCATAACAACATGCAAACAACATCTACCTAAACGAAGTGCACACATAACTCTATTATTATTATTATTATTATTATTACTATTATTATTATTATTATTATTATTATTATTATTATTATTATATTTACAATTATGATTATTTAAAAGATGTGAACTATTTACAATCCTACCCAATACTTTAAGCTACATTGATCATCGATTAGTCACGGTCCTACATATTTATTTACATTATTTATTGATGCTCATACCTGTGTGATGGAGGCATGTTGACTCACCCTCCGGCCTCGGTCATGGTGAATTTAGAATTCCATCTTCAAGCTGATGTGGTATTCCAAATTTTTACACACGCAAATTTGACACATATTTGCCATGGCGTAACACACGCTTACGTTGACAGAAAACACTCGTATTTCTCGCACTCCACTGCAGACTCCTGTCGTGAAGTTAGACGGTCGTCTTCGCTACCTGCCTGGAAATCACCTGTTAGTCTACACACCGGTCTCTCAGCTTTTGTTTACACACACAGCCTATCGAACATTAACCCCAACGGGACATAACTGTTTGTTCAAGGTCTGCCACTGCGGCCTTCCTTAAAGAAAAGTCATTCTCCTCCCTGTCTGTCTTTACTAGTTTCTGCCCGTAAACATCTCGCTTGCCAAACAGTTTATTAAATGGTAAAAACAAGCTAAATACAGTTCCAATGTTGTGGAGAAATCTATGCTGATAACAAAATGTGAAACTACCCGTGGGTTAGAGAGGTTTTATGTAATTGTGCTGCAAACATGGACTTGTTCCTCTCGACTCGAAATGTGAGCTCATTTAAGCCAAGTGTTGAAGGTGTAGCTCCTGCCCGTTATCTCTGCATAAATCGTAAGAGTTTGTTAAAGTGTTCATTTCTGCAGTGTTACTCTCCCAAGTAAAATAATACAAGGCTTTCTCAAAATGCCTACAAGTGTCTCCAATCACTTTCTTACCAGCCGAAAGTAAAGCTGACTAACTAAATTAGCTGTCGCACTCTGTCTCACTGTCGCTCTGATTCACACTGTCAAACTGAAGTTTCACTGAGAATTCTGGAAAACACTGACAAGTCAACCCCCTGGTCGCTGGGTTTTGTAAAGAGTTCTCCCCCCACCTAGAAAATAGTTCCGTGGAAGGGATGTGGCGTAATGATCTAGCCCTCGGGAGCACTTTATCGTACATCCGTAGGTTAAGGTTTTCAAAATTTATGTACAAAACTCCCTAATTTCAGTCTGACTTACATGTAATATTGCGCCGTGGGAAATGATCACAGGATAGTCCACACAACGGCGCGCGTCACTGGTGTTATTTTCTTCCGGTGAATGGCTCCATCCCGCCATGACAGTTCATTCAGCTGGGCCCACTTACTCCTCCGTGTGAAGTTAAATTTTATTAATTAGGCACTAATTAACCACAGATTCGCACTGATAATTTTCCAAATATTATAAAGAAGTCAGGACACTGTTTTTCACCACCACACCGGGCTTCAGATAGCGAAATACTGACTATAGATTCCCGCTTATGACAGTTCATTCAAATTTAGAATTTTGTGATTGGCTGAGACTTTCGCGCTCTTCGTAAAGTGGATACTTCCATTTCCTCCCAAGGATTGGCGGGTATTGTCGTTGTCCCTTTTGTCCTAGCTAAGTAGGTCAGGCCTCAACGCGTGATTTTCTCGTGAGAACCAGAAGAAAGTCGCCACTCCTAGGCGGTGTCATAAAATTTATTGGAAGGAGTACTCAGGGTGGTTTACAAGTTGGACGTGCTCTAAGGAGAGTTTTGTGGATTCTACTCGCCGTCACACTGGCGCCAGAAAGTTCCTTTGTGACTGCTAGTTTCACAGCCTAACTGTGGTATCCCATATGCGAAATATTCAACTTTTAATTTGTAAATTAATTACGTAAATTCGCTTATGGGTGCAATATATATATATATATATATATATATATATATATATATATATATATATATATATATATTTAACTTCCAATTCACAATTTTAGCGAGCAATATGCAACCTGCAAGATGTCGGATTACCAGATTTTTGCCATGGAGAAAGTATTTTTAACGACCGAGCGAATTGGCTGCGTGGTACGATCCGAGTACCTGTGAGCTTGCATTCTGGAGATTGGATTTCGAGTACCATCATCGGCAGCCCTGTAGATGGTTTTCCGTGATTAAACATTTTAAAACCAGACAAATACTGCAGGTTACACCATAATGCCCTTGCGCTTTTCAGTCGTTGCCAGAAACCAATTTGCGTTACTGTGACGTTAAACGGCTAGCAATGAAGGAAAGGAACTGGCATTCAATGTGACAATTAACTCTGAAAAGGATACTCTTGCGCTTCAACTATGTTAAAGGCGGACCGAATGAGCGAAGATGAAATCCTGCACTCTTGAATTTAGCAGACGAGCGTCTAATCAACTATAGTCAGATTTATTCGCAATTTCGCCCATAACAAGCGCCTGCGTTTCTTTTACAGTTTTCATAATGATCTATGGGTGTTTATAAATCTTATCCTTCAATAATATTATGACGATATTTTACAGCTGAATATTCCCGGATAGTCTCTTAGCTGATCCTCGCCAACAGTCGGTTGTGTGTGAATGCATTTGGGTGAATTAATCATCTTCACGAAGTGTAGTATTTTACATAAATATTACCTCTATGAAATGCGTAGGTGAGATCTGTGCAATGCAAGATATTAAACGAAATGGTAAAATAATGAAGGACATTTTAAATCATTTAGAAAACAAATCAACATTTGAACAAGAAACGCTTCCCATTATAATAGTAAGATTGCAAACAACAGGTGAGTTTATGTGAAAGCAGTAGTTTTTTATTCGGGGACCCTCGCTACAAAATAGTATGAACGGATGTTGTTAGTAGCCGAAAGGCTTGGTCGTCTCCAGTACACCTCAACTCAGAGTCAGCAGTATGGTTAGTTCGATTGCGAGAATGAAAAGTCAGCAACGCTAGTGCCACAATCCGCACTCAGAACTGGGAATAAGCCTCTCACATTAAATTAGAACAAAGACTGCTTACCAAACCCTACACTAGCTACCCTGCTCTCTGTCGTCCTTTTAAAATACCTTAATTCTTTACCCATAATTTTATTTCAACGTGTTGCCATTTCTTGATGGATGCAGTATTTCTTATCTGTCTCTTGGCACAGGCACTGAAATTCCAGTCTCATTTATGGCTGTGCCACTATAGAAGCTGCTGGGGCATGGGTGGTGCTGACGTTCGGCGCACGGCTAGTTCATCTGCATGGTATGAAACATCCTATTCGTACGGTTTGTTGTGCTGCAATAGAACTGTCTGATTACATGACGAAAGCAGCGGCGAACTACCTTCTTGCTCGCTATATGTCGTACGCCTCATTATCACATCACCATCGGTTTCTGCGATTTTTCTACAACTGCACAAACATTGATAGCGATATTCAAAGGATCCAACCACCCTTTGGGTTGAAAAATTAACAGGCGGGTAATTATACAGTAATTTATTCAAAACTACTTCCTTAATAACGGGATGTTGAATGCTTAATCTGGTATATTTCTTAGGAAAGTATGAACAGGTTGTCTTCGTTTTCGTTGTTTTTCTCGAGATCATACCAGGTAGATTGTGATATAGACCGTGAGTCAGACACTTGTTCATGATTATGACGATACACGTATCACTAAAATAGTTAGCTATTTCTACTCAGAATACACAGAAGTCATCTGTAAAGTACATTGGTTAAAAGCTGTTGTTTATGTTGTTGTTGTTTCATGAAAGAGGTTTGAGATAACACAGTCCTTCATCATAGAAATAAAAATGTCTCTAATGTCATTTATTTCGCCATAGTATGGTATATTTATCAATTTTGGGTCAAGTCAGCATCGTATCAGTAGTTTTAGCTTTCGTGTCTGTTTCTTCGCTTGTCCGTTTGTTCCATCAGCATGGCTAAACGACTGAACAGATATCGACCAAACTTCATTTTTAGAGTCTACTCATCTTGGAGGAGGTTTCTATATGCATATCATTTATGAATTACTCAATAGACTTGGGGTGTTTAGGAAGATCAGAGTTTTTTCAATTTCCTCGTACACTATTTATTATCTTTAAAATCTGTAGACTATGTGTGAAACGCCCCTTCATTCCAAATACGTTTTGTTTTGTGCAAAATTTTTCGTACGCTTCAAATGACGGGGAAAATTACTATTTCCTGTGGGCTTCACGCTCTGCAGCCAGTGACGGACACCCTCGAAGATCTACAGTTATTTGAAGGATGTATAACAGAAGAAAATCAGAGGATGCATAATATTTCGCTTGGCCTGAAAATTAACCCCATCTAATGTAAGTGAACATCGAGGAATCATGAGGTAGAACTTTCCGCTTGGTCTGTCTGTCTGTCTGTCTGTCTGTCTGTCTGTCTGTCTGTCTGTCTGTCTGTCTGTCTGTCTGTCTGTCTGTCTGTCTGTCTGTCTGTCTGTCTGTCTGTCTGTCTGTCTGTCTGTCTGTCTGTCTGTCTGTCTGTCTGTCTGTATATTCCTATATGTGGAAAACTGCTGGACTCATTTCAACCAAACTATTTATTTGGAATCCACTCACTCAGGATTGTGTTATCACGTGCATATGATGACGTGGTATTCACAATGAGTTACCATTTATAGGAAGATTATTCCCAAATATTTTCGTTAACATTAGGTCTACCAACAGACTGCATAGGCTTATGACAAACGTTCAGGAATGTATTATTTCCGTTCCTTAGTGTAATGTGCGTATTGATCGCACGACGGATAATAACGCAGACGATTACGAAAATTGGATTTTTAGTCCAAGTTCCGTGGGATATATCGTGCATATCTCTTCAAGGTGGGTAACGGGAAAAACTAAAGAGCCATTACTCTTTTCGATAGAACAGATATTAAGGGAGGTATCATCAATGTCAGAGCGACACACCAGTGGTCTGAAATATAATGTGCAACCTGAAAACCATGGACAATTTTGCACAACTTCGTACTAGGAGCTGTACAGTAAATAAATCGGAAGTGTCACTCATTTTTCCGCTCAACTTTGTTCAGCTTCATCATATTTCACTTTACTTCACGCGCTTTCGTAGGAAAATATCATTTGAATATGTCGCATTATACGTGTAAATAGAGCCATGTTACTTCGCATAAATTCCTGAAGGAAACTTGTCATCTACTGCAAATTCCAGTGCGAAGAATGGGCACAAATGCTAGTCGTTAATAGGTATGAAGTACGTACCTATCAGTGGTCCGCGAAGAGGGGAGCGCGCCCCCTATTAGCGGGTGGTGGGCGTCGCGTCAAAGAAGTTTATATGGCAACACAAACTTCATCTCATTTTTGAACAGTTATTGCCATCTTCATGCCCTCAGTACAGTAAGCCAGACAAGAAGCTCTTCCACTCCTATTCAATAATATACTAATATGGTTTCTCATGTTAACTTTAATTAAGGGCACGGCCGATTCCTTCCCACTCCTAACCCCTTCCTATCCCATCAGCGCCATTAGACCTACCTGTGCCGCGCGACGTAAAGCACGTTGTAAAAAGGAAAAGAAGTAAAATATACTTACAAGTTGAACAGTGTGAGTTGAATTCAACGAATAAACTTGTGAACTGTTGTTGTATTATTCATTAGACACCTTTTCGGAATTGTTGTTGAATGTGAATCTTACACGATTCATCTTTCTTTTCATTACAGTATTTTCTGTTTCTACTTAATCCCTGAATCCGCTGAGTCGGATTCAGATTTGATCTTCTTAAGACAGAATGCAGTATATACGTGTATATACGGGATATAGTGACTTACTGAACCCCTGAACTTACCATTCCATCGTTGGTCGGCCACAGCTGCTGCAGTAGAGCAATATCGAACTCTTAAATCTTGTGGTCGTAGCGGGTATATTTCGATCACGGTCTTGACCAAACGATGGGGTTCAGAAGAGAGCCTAATTACTTGAAATGAGGAGAAAATATGTGCTTACTAACTTTTATTAAATTATCAAAATGCAAAAATTATGTTATAAAATCATTCATCAGAATTTTTTTAATTATTTAACATTTAAACGCAGTCACATTACATTTATCGAAGAACTTTCGTCGGAGGAAAATAGAAAATATCACAAATTAGTTGACAGCGAAAACTAGAAAAACGAAAATAAAACCTGAAAAACCGACACCTTTTTGATCCAAACGATAACTGAGAATTAATCCACACGATCCGTGGAAAATTTGGCCTTCAACAAGTAGAATTCCTTATTTATATTTAATCAAGGTTATCCGCTAGTCAAATATCCTGACGGATATGGGAACACCCGGCGAATGGACCCTTAATCGAACCAAATTGACTATCAGTTGCTTTGGATAGGTTGCGAAAAACTACTGGAAAGCACGGTGTTCACTACAAGTTAACAGCGGCAGTCATAATTAAATAAAATTCCACCATGTATTGTCATCTCGTGACACCCATAAATTAGGGAATTATCCTGATGCTGAAACATGCATCACCCAAACAGCTGTTCAGAAGGGTCCAACAACAACTCGATCCGAGAGGATCTTACGTTACGTTGTTCTGAAGGAACACTGCGTAATACAGGAAACACTTATTAATCATGCATTTAGAAGAAATTCTAAACACTGAAGTTAAAGAAAAAGTGGTAAATCAGTTGAAAAATATTATTATAAAACCAAATTTCAGGTTATAAACGGTTAAGTTTAATAAACTTACAAGTCCACATGATAAAATAAAAGACAAAAATACCAAAACAATCTACGGAAATCTCTCCATTCGACAAGTTATGACTACCATTACAAGTCCGTCTACTTATGTTTGTCCACATAAACTAACTACAAGTTATTGATAGACCAAAGTCATACCTATTATAAAATGAAAGAACGAAAATTAAAAATAAAATATGTTCACAGCTGACGAATCGAATCCGCATTAGTAACTCAAGTCCCACATAAATAAGATACTTGTCCACACGCACACTATCAAAGCAATCGGACGTCTGAACGACAAAATAATTAAGTCAAGAAATAAAATTAAAATACTAAAGTTCATTGAACCCGAAGGCGTGTGGCAAACAGCAGTAATAACCAATCACCGTTTGCTCAGTATACAGTGCTGGACAACCCTCACGTTATGCCTCTGGTGGTTCCATGCCGTTATCTAAACACCTTCTAGCTGGTGAGGATTGTGCCGAAACATGGCCTCAATATTACTTTGCTAACACTCTTCGCATTACATACAGTACTGCAGACACTACCATCGTTCAAGTCACTTCGCAAAAACACCTAATCTAAGACTTGACTATTTACAGATGACCCCCTAATCCTGTCGTCGAGCCTACAGTGTCTACACACAATAACAATAACATCTATACACACACGCAGCATCCTAAACCTATTGTCGAGCGGAAACTGGGATGTCTACTCATCCTCTAAAATGTCAGGCGAAATCGTAACTTCAAACATAATTACTGACATTTAGCTTGAAACCTTGTCGAAACTATAGCACACAATGAAACGAATCTTGTCACAGAATGAACGCAAGTCTAGAAATGCAACTAAGTCCCTATCTCGTCAATAAAACGTAAAATGAAAATTTAATAACGCGCGGCTACTCAATCCACGACTCAAACACGATCTCATCATACACCGTGAAGTTTGGAGAAAGAATAATAAATTCAGCACACGTCTAACTTTACGTGAATATCGCCAAAACAATAATCATCACCACCGCAAAATCCACACTGTAATTCTAGAGCGAGGCCCAAAAATCGCCTACCATCTAACTGTTCCAAATATCTTTATCCACGAAATATCCAGTGAAGCGAAAATCATTGAATCTACACAGCCAAACTATCACTTTAAATAACGTCCAATATAACATCCCACAATATTTCTGATTTAATGATAATCTCGTCTCGTAATATAAAAATATACTGAATGGAAATTTGTTACAACAGTTAAATAACACCAACCGTGTTTCCCAGAATGCCCTTCTATTCTTGAGGTCACTTACTATAACTTGCACTATGCTGACTTTACATAACTCGTCATTTGGACTTAACTGCAAAGAGCTACAATCTTCTACAGAAATTGATTATCACGGGGAAATCTTGATTTGAAATCATAATGTGCGTCATAAAGCCTCACTTCGACTCTGACCATCATTCAACCAGTCAACTGTTCCGGATTGCTAACGGAATCTCATATACAGCCTACCTCAGAAATGTCACATTTAATATACAGCATATCTCAAAAATTCTTCGCCATCGACAAATATAGCCTGTCTCAAAAATTCATCTTCATCGCCTTTCATCACGGCAGCATTACTCATAAAATACAGGCGTCCTATGCCTTCAACATCTACACAACCATTCTCTCAACATATAATTTCGACACAATCCATTTCTTCCTGTTTCAAAACCTTTCAAACCTTGATATTCCCATGACGAACTATTTTACAAGAATCTTTTCATTCATTTCATTACAACTTTCGGACCTCAAGGACAAAACAATACATCGTAATTTCCTATATCACCAACATACCCGGTGTCACAAAAATAACTTCCCGCAAATAAATATAACTTTATCAGACTTCACTGGATTTCGAAAACGAACGCAAATCTCACTCAACATTACTGTTAAATACATGTTTAACATAGAAAAAAATTATCCTGCTGTAAATATTATTATTATTATTATTATTATTATTATTATTATTATTATTATTATTATTTCGAATAATTTTTTTCTCGAACACGTAGGATATTCGAAATTATTGTATTCACCACGACTACATTATCGTTATCACCTTCCCAACTTTAATCAGTTTGAACAATATCTCAAAGAATTTTAACACACTACTTTAACTTCGCATTTTACAGTTTCTCAACGTAAATTTCACTGACCTGAAGAGTTGCACGCGACGACCAGAAATATAACACTTTCGCCTGATCATTATTAAATACTAATTCGACACACGCACTGGAAAATTTTATTGGGACAAACAAATTCTGTCTACAACGTTAATACAAAATATAGACAGACCTGCAATATAGTCATCTTGGAGATTCTGGCTACATTTTAACCAGCTGACCTCGGATTCAGCCTCTCATGGTTGCAGAGTACATCATCTTCTTATAGATTACTTAAAGTACACAGATTTTACACTCACTATCGATTAACAACACAAATGACTCACTTTCCTCCTTTTTAGCATGCGCCGAACTTCCCTCTCTGCTGGCGACTGCAAACTGATTGCGGGGACTCTGTTCTCGTTCACCACGAATAACCGGCCAGGTGTTTCAAAAGATAACAAATCAGACCTGTCTCTGAATAGCCTCCAAACCTCCTTTGAAAATTTCAAACACACAATGTAATAAAAGGAAATCAGGTACGCATTTTAAGTAGATATCTATGCCTTCGAAGTTTTCGTCGGCGGAAGGTCAGGAAAATTTCTATCACCTTCAATTAAATACTCTACTTGAACCATCCACATATATATAACATAAGTTATTTTTAAGACACAAATTCCGCACTTTTTTGTAGACGAGCGACGTGGGTTTCACCGCACATACCTTCAGATAGAATGTGTAAATGTAGGTGGAGGGGATTCCTTTTATACCCTCTGAGGGGACGCCACCCTGATTATGAAGCTTGGTGGTGCAATCTTCTAATTCCACATCCGCTGGACCAATCTTCTTGAAATTTATTCCACAAATTCAGAGAGAATTATAATTCACTATGATGTTATTTTTATAGTTTTCCCATACTTGCCACGGGCGTAATAAATGTATATCTGACATATAACTTCGTGTGCTTTCTTAGACATTGACCTCGACACGCGTCGCAAATCCGCTAGTATGGACGCCAGATTTTCCCCAGGCTTAATTGCATTTAAATTCACCCTGTGGATTGTGTCTTCATGTAATGTTTATTAATAATTCGATCCTTTATTCCTGGATTAACCATGTCGCCAAAATCTCTCGTTGTGGAGGTTTTTCTAAATTTGCTAAATTAGTCAGTACTCGATATCAACCGAAGTGTCCCGGCATTTCACGAGAGGGTGGCTCGCTCGCCACGGTGAGTTATTTTCCCACGGAGGGAGCGAGACTCTTAAAATTAAACGATGGCTACTCTCAAAAAAGTTGTTTGTAGCTGAAATAAATATATGCAATTATTTATCACCGTAGACTTATGGGTTCAATATCTGGATATTTATTTACTCTTTGCATGAAGGAGCTATACCAAATGAATGGAGAATCGCAATATTAGCCCCAGTGTATAAGGGAAGTGGCGACACATATAAAGATGAAAATTACAGGCCAGTCAGCTTGACATGTGTTGTTTATAAGCTCTAAGAAAGCATTCTTTCCGATTATATTAGACACGTTTGCTAAATTACTAATTGGTTTGATAGAAGGCGGTTCGTGTTTAGGAACGGCTATTTCACTGAAGTTCAACTTTCAGGATTACAGCAAAATGTATTTTAGTTCAGGAGGTTAAATGGACCGCATCGCTTTGACCAATTCACGGTTTTTGATAGGGTACGTGTTGGGAGATTACTGACCGAAATGAGGGCATTTTGGATTAGACAAAAAGTGATTTAATGGGTGGCTACATTTCTAGAACATATAACTCAGGGAATTAGAATTGGTGAAGCGTAATCTGATCCTGTAATGGTTATGAGAGGGAGAGCGGCCCCCCCCCCCCGGTCCCGCAGGGCAGTATTATTGGACCTTAATGGTTTTACATATATAAATGATATGAGTAAGGATTTGGAATCACAGATAAGGATGTTTATAGATGATTTTATATAGTATAGAATAGCAAATGAGTTTCAGAATTGTGAGCGACTGCGGGGGGACCGAAGCAATGTAGTGAGATGGACAGCAGACAATGGTGTGAATGTAAATGGGACGAAAAGTTAAGTCGCAACTTTCACCAAGAGGAAAAATCCTCTCACTCTTAATTATTGTGTAGATGGGGTGATAGCAGCTCCTGGGGAACAATGTAAGTACGTAGGTGTTAATATAAGGAATGATTTTCATTGGAGTAATCATATTAACGAGGTAGTTAACAAAGATTACAGATCTCACCACATGGTTTGGAGGGTATTTAGGGGTTGTAACAAGGATGTAAAGGAGGCGGGGTATAAGTCCCTGGTAAGCCCCCAGTTAGAGTATCGCTGCAGTGTATGGGACTCTCGCCAGGACTACTTGATACGAGAACTGCAAAAGTTTAAATGGAAAGCAGCACGATTTTGGGGTGAAGGAGACGGGATGCTCGACTATGCGGTATGTTTCGAGCTGTCAGTGGTGAGTTGGCGTGGAATGACATAAGTAGAACAATAAACATGAGTTGATCTTTCAAAAGTAAGAAAAATCATAATATGGAGATAAAGTTGGTTTCAAAACACATACTGGGGCCAATATTCATTTATAGCACGGGGAGTAAGGGATTGGAATAAATTATCAACGGAAAATTCGATAAATTTCCAAGCTCGTTGAAAATGTTTAAGAATAAGCTGGGTAAGCTATTATAAGTAAATGCAAATATGAGGTAAACAGTTGATAGGGAATCTGCCAGCTGGGCGAGAGCTCAATGTGCAGGCCATTGATGATTGAACGCCAAACCCTACGTTTAATATTCTACCATATGTAGACAGAATTCAGATTTGGACATATAGATACGTATCCAAGTATGCTCAAATCGATTCTTTTATATCAGAGATAGTTACAATTTGCTTTACGTCGCACCAACACGGATATATTTTATGGCGACGATGTGATAGGAAAGGGTTAGGAGTGGGAAGGAATCGGCTGTGGCCTTACTTAAGGTACAGACCCAGCATTTGCCTGGTGTGAAAATAGAAAACCACAGAAAACCATCTTCAGGGCTGCCGAGAGTGGGGTACGGACCCACTATCCCCCGAATGCAAGCTAACTGCTGCGCGATCCTAACCAATGATAATTGTTGTTATTAGTGTTGTTAATGACAATAACGTTTTCAGGGACTATCCACAACTTTGACCATTAACTGGTTTCCCCCTGTGAGTGGAGGAGGTAGAATAACACATACGGTATCCCCTGCCTGTCGTAATAGGCGACTAAAAGGGGCCCCAAAGTGCGCCAGGCTCCCCACTTTTATCTATCCTATCCGACCTCCTTGGTCAACACTTGTTCTTTCCCGACTCCGACGGTATTAGGTATCCAGGCCTAGAGAGTCTTTCACTTTCACGTCCTTCGTGGCCCTTGTCTTCCTTTGGCCAATACCTTCATTTTCGAAGTGCCAGAACCCTTCAGTTTTCTTTTCTCTGATTAGTGTTAATAGAGGATGGTTGCCTACTTGAACTTCCTCTTTAAACAATAATCACCACCAGCACTCAAACTGGTTTTATTTTATTATCTTCATGTTTTAACATTTCGTACGTGTGATTATTTCGAGCTGAGATTCTGAGACATCCTGAGGATTTGAAAAGATATTTCTTCCAATAATTTTCTAGAAATTTGGTAAATGCTCAATTCAAGAGAGCCACTGAAAGTTTCTTTTTTTGTGTCAGTCTTGCCTGTTAAATAAGACTCCATAATCCTCTTAGATGACTTGGCTATGTAGGTGGGTAATTTATACGGTATTAAAGCATCCCCTCCTGCGAACAAACAGCAATCACGAAATTCTCTCCTACTTAATTATCGAACACGTCTACCATTTTACCCGCTCCACTCAGAGGAGGACTTAAATCAGAGTAACGTTTGAAATATTGAATGGGTGTAAGGAAGCAGTAGTAACATGTTAATATGTTGTCATATGAGATAAATACTTTACATATTGATCCCGACCGAGCAAGTAGCTATACGGTTTGGGTCACGTAACAATACGTGCCATTGTTCCCACATGTTTGTACCATGAATAATGCCATGGCAGTTTCCATCCCACTAGTAGCCCTTTCGTATCCCATTGTTGCCGTAGGAACCGTCTACTTTCTCGGTGCGACGTAAAGCAAATTATAAAAAAAGGGAAAAACAAAATCTCGTGGGTTTGTGTTAGTGAATGTTGGAAACTTTTAGTGATAAAATACAACGTTTTCGCTATTACCTTTGCTTCGCACCAAACCAGACATGTCTTATGGCGACGAAGACATAGGACAGGTGGGAGAGACCATGGCCTTAAGTCAGAGCACACGTATTTGCATGGTGTGAAAATGGACAACCACAGAAAACCATTTTGTGCCCTGCCGTAAGTTGAAAGAAAAACATCATCCCCCCTATACTATAAATTTACTTATAACTAGCATTTGTACCCGTTCTTCGCACGGGAATTGTCAGTGGATTACAAGTTACCTTCAGAAATGTATGCGAAGTAACATGGCTCTATTCACACGTTTAATACGACATGTTAAAAATATATTTCCACACGAAAGCTCGTGGCAGTACGTGAAATATGATGAAGTTGAAAAAAGTCGAGAGAGAAAAATGACGAGTCTGAATTTCTTGTACGGCACAGTTCCTGATCCGAAGTTGTGCAAAATTCTACGGGTGTATATTATATATCTGACCACTGTCGTGGAGCTCTGACATTGATGGTACCTCCCTTAATATATGTACTATCGAAAAGAGTAAAATGGCTCTTTTGTGCTTCCCGTTTACCACCTTGAAGTGACAAGCACGATATGTCCCACGGGACTTGGACTAAAAATTCAATCTTTCGTAATCATCTGCGTTATTATCCGTCGTACGATAAATACGAACACGGCATAAAGGAGAGGAAATAAAATGTTCTTAAACATTTGTTGTATACAATCTTTTGATAGACCTCTTTGTTAACGAAAACATTCGAGAACTATCTTCCTATAAATACAGACTCCATGTGATTATCATGACATCTGAGAACACAATCCTGAGTGAGTAGAATCCAAATACGTAGTTTGGCTAAAATACGTCCAGCAGTATTCCACTTTTAGAAATATGAAAACATATAGGTAACCAGATAGACAGACAGATACCAAACGGAAAAGTTCTCCCTCATATTACTTCGATGTTACGATGCATTAGCTGTGGTAACATTAAAGCCGAGAGAAACATGATGCATCCTCTGATTTTCTCATGTTACGGATCCTTCAAGTATCTGTACGTCTGCGAGGGTGTCCGTTTTTCGCGTCAGAGCATGAAGCCAGTAGAAAATAGTAATTTTCTCCGTCTTTTGAAGAGTAAGTGAAATTGTGTACTGCAATCATTGAAAATAAAGGGGCGTTTCACATATAGTCTACAGAATTGACATACAATCAATAGTGTAAGAGAAAATTTAAATGAACTCTCCTGGTCTTCCTCTAAACCCCCAGTCTGTTCAGTAATGATTAAATGACATGCATATCAAAAGCTGCTCCTGGGTGAGTAGATTGTAAATATGAAGTTTGGTCGAGTTGTAAACAATATTGCAAGAGAAATGGTAAAACCACCTTCTGGTCTTCCTGTAAACCCCCAGTCTGTTCAGTAATGATTAAATGACATGCATATCAAAAGCTGCCCCTGGGTGAGTAGATTGTAAATATGAGTTTGGTCGAGTTGTAATCAATATTGTAAGAGAAATGGTAAAAACATCTTCTGGTCTTCCTATAAACACCCAGTCTGTGCAGTAATTTTTAAATGATTTGCATATCGAAACCTGTGCTTCGATGAGTAGACTCTAAATATGAAGTTTCATCTGCATATATTCAATAGTGTAACAGAAAATTGAAAAATCTCTTCCAGTCTTTCTATAAACCCCTGTCTGTTCAGAGATTAAATGATATACAAATTGAAACCGGCTCCTGAATGAGTAGACTCTATTTTTATTTTTTTCCTAGTTGCTTTACGTCGCACTGACACAGATATATCTTATGGCGACGATGGGATATGAAAGGTCTAGGGGTGAGAAGGAAGCGGCCGTGGCCTTAATTAGAGTACAGCCCCAGGATTTGCCTGGTGTGGAAATGGGAAACCACGGAGAACCATTTTCAGGTCTGCCGATAGTGGGTTTCGAACCTACTATCTCCTGAATACGAGTAGACTCTAAATATGAAGTTTAGTCGAGATATATTCCATAGTACATACATAAATTGTCCGACTCGTTGGCTGATTGTTTAGCGTACTGGCCATCGGTTCAGAGGGTCCCGGGTTCGATTCCCGGCCGGGTCGGTGATTTTAACCTGCATCGGTTAATTCCAATGGCCCGGGGGCTGAGGGTTTGTGCTGTCCCCAACATCCCTGCAACTCACACACCACACATTACACTATCCTCCATCACAATAACACGCAGTTACCTACACATGGCAGATGCCGCCCACCCTCATCGGAGGGTCTACCTTACAGGGGCTACACTCGGCTAGAAATAGCCACACGAAATTATTATTATTATACATAAATTATCATTATAGACCGTTGTGCCTTTCAGCGTTCAGTCTGCAAGCCTCTGAGAATTTATCAAACGTCGCCACAATCATCAACTTTTGCAACTAGTGCTGTGGCCCCATTTAGTTCTATACCACTTATCTTTAACTTGTTAGAAACGAAGTCTATCTATCGTCGTCTTGGCCTCCCTCTACTTCTCCTACCCTCCATAACCAAGTCCATTATTCTCCTAGGTAAACTATCATCCTTCATTCGCCTCATATGACCCCGCCACCGAAGCCGATTTATGCGTACAGCTCCATTCATCGAGTTCAATCCTAACTTAGCCTTTATCTCCCCATTCCAAGCACCCTCCTGCCATTGTTCCCACATATTTGTACCAGCAATCAATCTCACTACACTCATGCCTGTTACTTCTAACTTATGAATAAGATATCCTGGGTCCACCCAGCTTTCGCTCCCGTAAAGCAAAGTTGGTCTGAAAACAGACCGATGTAAAGATACTTTCGTTCGGGAGCTGACTTCCTTCTTATCACTCCATTAGCTTTACTGCACCTTGATTCAATTTCACTTATTATATTACCATCCTGGGAGAACACACAACATAAATACTTAAAATTATCTACCTGTTCCAGGTTTGTATCACCAATCTGACATTCAATTCTGTTGAATTTCTTACCTGCTGACATCAATTTAGTCTTCGAAAGGCTGATTTTCATACCATACTCATTGCACATATTTTCAAGATGCAAGATATTAGACTGTATTAGACTGAAGGCTTTTGGCAGAATCTGCCATTAAGACCAAGTTGTCAGCATAAGCCAGACTGCTTACTATATTTCCACGTAAAAAAATTCCTCCCTGCCACTTTGTTCCTCTCTGCAGATGATCCATATAAACTATGAAGAGCAAAGGTGAAGATTCCAGCCACGTCTAACCCATGTAAGTACTCTGAACCAAGAACTCATTCTACCATCTACTGTCACCCATATATACCCCACTATGCTCACATTATTTCTAATTGCATGGAAGGCACATCAATAAAGATATCAACATGAAAGTTTTAAACTTATAGAGTATATATCAGTTATTATCACTGCATGTAATGTCCCTAAACCAGAAAGGTTCAACTTAAAAAAATAACAAATGCATAAACAAAGTTAGAACTTTCAGATTTTGATAGTTTTGAAGTAATTCTGAATACACAAATTTGTGATTGGTGTCAGTAGAGATGTCATTTTATTGTTTACTGGCATAGTAAATATCAAGATTGTATGTGCATTAGATCCAAGGATAGATTGCTTTGTGTAAAGTGATGTATCAATGAAAAAGTCGGCAATTTTGTATAAAATACACATTTCTTACTGGAGGTACTGGATTATAATCATCGTCTTCTACACTTTCTGATTCTGACAAATAAACATCATCACTTGAATAATTGTCAAGATATTCAGTGATATCGTCAACTAAATGAACTCTTTTCGCCATGTCGAACGCGATAAATAACTAGCCCTAATATAAATGATCTACATCCGACTAGGCTCTATCTAACACTTCGCTTACTATATGCACCTAATTACCTAATAAAACTATTTAATTAATGAACTAGCATGTAAACTAATTATAATGTATATTATACTGTTTAATTTCACTATGTAATCAGTATCATCAACAAAAACAGAGAGAAATGCTCGCATGTTTGCCGCCAGCCATGACGTAAACAAGACACCGAACTCCAGTGAGCACGTTTTAAACTCGAAGAATATCGATAAATACGGATAGTCGGCAGTTCCCGAGGAGTATAACGTGAGTTAAAACTGTGTTCTTCTAATTCCATGCAAAACTGCTGCTAAAATAATAAAGTAGGGTAACGAGGGATCATTACCGCGACAGTTTTCGTAGGACCTGTGAGTAACGATAGATCGTTGAGTGCCAAAGGATTAACATGTGATAGCTCTAGACTGATAGCTTGAGGGGAATGTGTCAAACTTCTTGAGTTTTATGTAAAGTCCTAATTTAAGGTTTTAAATGTAGGTTTTCGGCATGTCTGAGGACTCTGTTCAAATCCTGCTGGAAAATATGTAAATTAAGGGAACAAAGAGTGATCACCCTCAGTTGGTTCCCATTCATCTTGGTATGGGGTGACTAAACTTTTCTGAACCTCTAAATTCTTAACACTCTTTCGGCATTTAATACTTCTCGTTTATTCTCCCCTCCGTAGTATAGGCGTAGCCTCTACAACTTCGGACCATTAGCCCGTTAAGGGTTTTAAGTATTTTTTCCTAAAAGGAGTGTAAGTGTTTCACCCCCTAGCCTTTTGTTAATGAACGATCGTGTTAAAACTTTCATTGTTAAATTAAGGCGGTTTACAATGGGCACTCATTGCCCCTGTTTATTTGATAATCGTTTATAGACGACTGTGTAACAGACTGTTGAGCAGAAATGACGGCAAACACATTATTTGATGTGTTTCAGGCATAATTTTTTAATAAATATGTGCCTCTGAGAGGCTGGATTGTATTAACTTCTGGATCTTAAGCTCCTAGACGATGTAAATGAGTGGAGCAAACACGCTCTTATAAAATAGCGTACTTGTTCAGAGCGATGATGCTCATTCCTTGAATAGGTATTAGGGCTGCCTGGCCGAGGCGGTAAAGGCGTGCTCGACTCGCCCGGAAGGACGTGGGTTCGATTCCCCACCAGGAAGTCGTAAAATTTAAGAAACGGGATTTCCACTTCCGGAGGTGCACATGGCCCTGAGGTTCACTCAGCCTAATCTAAAAATGAGTACCAGTTTAATTCCTGGAGGCAAAAGCGACCGGGCGTAGAGCTAACCACTCTACCCCATCAAGTACCGAGGTTTCGGATAGTGGGAGCATTTACCTTCCACTCCTCCAAGGGACTACATGGCCTGGACGGAGGTGACTTTGCTTTTTGCTTTGTTTGAATAGGTATTATCCTACTGATAATTCTCTCTAGTTATTGTACCTGATTTTTTGACTTATAGTCCACTGTTGTTATCAGAGCTGACGAGCTCATTTTTTATTCTATTGAACTGTTATTTGTTCCAAATACCTAGGTATTCTAACAATCACCTTTTAAAATCAAAAAAAGGAAAAAAATAACATTTCAAATTGTAATTCTTTAACTTATGCTCTGGTCATTTTCTTGTCCGCCCATTAAAGCCGGCACCTTCTTACACCTCTCTGTTCCACGATACTTACGTAACAATTATTATTAATTAATAATTGATTACTAACTGCCATGTTCATGACACATGACAAAGTCGGATTGTGTGATATATATGCGCGATGATACCATTGGCAACGACGTCCAACTGTGACGCCCAAAAATACTCTATGTACCTTGTACAACCGTAAAAACTTTCAAGGTATCGGCGCAATGCTTAGCATTATGTAAGCGGCATTATCATGTGAACGTTAGAAGTGTAACTAATCTGAAATAATATTGTACCATAATATTTTATCATGACAACGTCTACCAAAGCTCAGACCTGTCACAACTTCCATTCCAGTGATGGAAAATGTTACCATAGTCCAGCACAGACCGATATGCTGAATATTTCTGTACGCTGATGACTTAATTCTATTCGCAGAAAAGAAGCTTGATCTTAAGCCACAAGTACAAGAATGGGTTAATCGCTTGGTTACTGAACAAAAAGAAAACCGAACACATGAGATAAGACAAAAAGAAGTTGAAACAAGCGATATCGATGGGAACGAACTGCCAGGAGTAATAAAGTTCAAAAATTATTCATGGTGACCAATATGATAAGACGTGAATTCAATGAATTGACATAGATGAGGTAGCCTGGATAAAGTTGTAAGCAATAACAGGTGATATCGCCGGATCACCGGATGAACGACCACCACCATCAAAGGCCAATCGCAAAGTCTTTTCTTCCGGTGATCCTTAGCGGTAGGGAATGTTGGCCTACTAAGAAAGGAGTGGAACATTAACTGAATGTCACAGATGCAAAATTCACAAACTGTCAGCCTTAGTCACTAGGTTCGAATGTGGACATGAAGAAACGATCTGACGTCTAATTGATCCAAGTGAAAATGCTCGAAAGGCGACTTCGATTTTTTGAAACCAATACGGTTAATATAAATCTCTGAAAAGAGACCCAAGGGAGAATGTCTTCAACAGTGGACCAATACGATGAGCAATGATGCTAAGAGCGTAAATCTGCACCTAGAATATACCATAATCGAGCCAAATAGTGAAATCGATGATGAAGAGGAAGGTCCTATAATTACGTGAGTTCAGCCCCGAAACTCACGGAGAAAATCAATGCTGACGATGATGATGTTTGTTGTTTAAAGGGGCCTGACATCTAGGTCATCGGCCCCTAATGGTACGAGGTGCAACGAAATGAAACGATAATTAAAACTTCAAAATGTATCCACTGACTAAAATATAAAATGAATGTTGATGAAAAATGGCCATGAATCAAAAACAATCTGTGGATCCAAGTCACAATGCCTTATTTTCTGAGATGATGCTTGTTATAAAAAGGGGTGCAAAATCTAGGTCACCACCCCCTCATAATAGTAATAATCACTGGTAATGCAGAACCATGGTGTTCCTCCTACAGTGGTACTAATCACAGGTTACGTAGACTCATGGTGTTACTCGCGTGGTGGTACAAATCACAGGTAATGCAGGTCCATGGTATGTCACACATAATAGCACCAGTCGAATGCAACACAGACCCAAGGTGTTTCTCACATAAGGGCACTACTCGCAAGCAACGCAGACCCATGGTGCTCCTCACATAATGGGACTAATCACGGGCGCCGGTATTCCCGTGGGGTTCCTCAAATAGCGGAATTAACCACACACCACGTAAACAACCAAGTGATTCCATAGAAAAACACTGCATTGAATAAATCTTAATGGGGCCCGAGGTCCTCATACTACAAATATAGGCCAATGGTAAGTTCAGTTCCAAAAGGTGCATAAATGAATATTTGGAAAATAGACCAACACATGAAACAGGAAATGGATGTTGAAAACAACCGAGCCATCCCACAGCATTGCATAGAATAAATCTTAATGGGTCCGAGGCTGACGTATTTGAGCACCTTCAAATACCATCGGACTGGGTCAGGATAGAACCTGGCAAGTTGTGGTGAGAAGGCCAGCGGTTCAACAGTCTGAGGCACTCAGCCCGGTTGTCATCTGATTTCGGATAGAATGTTTTTATACCTATTCCCAAGAAAGCAGGTGCTGACATGTGTTGAGTCTTCCGCACCATCAGTATATAAATCTTGCCAAATATGAACAAGTATTATTTACAGAAGAATGGAAAAAAATCCTGACTTTACGTCTGAACTTGGAGGATTGAGTTAAGAAAGACAAACCTACGTACTTGGCATTCGTAGATCTAGGAAAGCTTTTGGGAAAGGCATGTACAATACCTGTTCCTGGCCTGTGTGTGTACCTCCTACTGTAAGGTAAATATTCTTCGTGTCTGTGCTAATTTTATGGGTTCATACTGGGAACTCACAACAAATTAATAGCGGTGGTCACGTTTACTGCTAATTTTTAGGTTTGGGGAGAGGCACCAATGTATTTCAGAACTGAAATAAACGAGGTGGGATGTATAAAACTTAATCGGAAGGAGCTGGTGAGCTGGCATGACTGTTGCAAGTTGAACTTGAAGGTATCTCACTTTTACTAAGGATACACTCAATGCTTGAAGGGTATCCTGCGTTGTACCTTATTGATATATGACCCTGCTGCAGGAAATTAGCCTAGAGTTTAAATGGGAATCAGACTTTACATTTTGAGATTCTTCGTTAACGGTTTGTCAAAGGCAAGAGGCAATGCGAAACTTACAATTAGAGAAAGGAGGAAATATTGTCATGTGTTCATTTCATGATAATTGTAATGTATTTGTTTGGTTTTGCTTAATCATAACTTTTACAATTTAGCTATTTTAAGGAATCTGATTCCCTGGAATTCGAGATATTATAATTTCAAATATATTTCTATCTTCCTTCGTATCTTGTCGACTATACGACGAAGTGACTCGAAGAACGGAAAGAAACAACCTGCGATATACGATTGTCAGTAAGTATTTGCCTGCGCTGAAGCCACGCCAAGTAAACGCCTACAATGAAAGGGTACAATACAATCCCAAGAGCTCCACACTGACCCACATACTTGGTGGTCATGGTCCTTAATGCTTCAAGTCTATTATGGCCTGACACCTTAAATAGCTGTTTCAAGTCCCGTTGGTGGAAAAGCGATTCAACACCGGGATATTGGCGTCAGGGTAGAAGAGGGGATGGTATATAATTTCCAATCAGTATAATGCTTGTCAAGTGTCAGGATTCCATTCCAAACCTCCCTGCAGTATTCATAGCCAGTGAGGGCATATGATGCAGTTGATGGTGATTCGTCCGTCGGAAGGCGAAGTTAAGCCTCATCAAGACCTTTTTTTGTTATTCAACAGGAGTAGGTTATGTGCCGACCTCGGACTCACTCTCACCGTACTTCATTACCACCATCACCTCATATACAGGCTCACAGGTTACCAAAGGGACCTGCACAAGGCGAGCCTAACATGCCTAGGGACATTCCCAGCACTAAGAGACACACGCTAAGTAAATGAGACGGCGAAAACCAAATACAAGGGTATGTGTGGGACTAACTAAAGCGAAATATTTCATAATATCACATCGAATTTACTGATGTTTCAAAATAGAACAGTGGGACTAATACAATATAGAAATTAATTGTATTCTTTGTATAATTTGGTTTTGTTCTATGCTGCATGATTTACCTGCAGACAATGTTGAATCAAAGCGATATATATATATATATATATATATATATATATATATATATATATATATATATATATATATATTCAGTTTCAGAATTTATTAATTTTTCGTGGCTGAAAGATGCAGTGGAATGTCTTTCAGTTAACCGAGGAGGTCACTATGGAAGAGATTTTAGTTTCGCATTTTTGGAGGCAACCTGGAAAGTAGTGAAGATAAATTGGAGAAGTAGGTAAAAGTGTTTACAAAACATAATGAAACGAATAAATTTAAAGAACTTGAAAAACTGATGTGCATTTTGCTAAGCGTTATTGGTTAAAGTGCGTTTGTTGAACTGTACCGTATTTGATAGCCAACAAGTGCACTGATACGCGAAAGAGATGTTCAGCGCCTCTAATAAAGAGTTGAATTCTGATTAACGAATGTGAAAGTGTCATGTCAAGAATCTACGCCATGATGAAATCTGATACCGACGTTTTAAATGCAACAAAGGCAAGTGACAATTTTACTTGTAAGAAATAAAGTAATTTAACCGTGTTCCCAAATCAGCAGTGTCCATTATTTCCATTCACATATTTCATGGTACAATGCCGTATCTTCATTCATATATTCCCCTTTTCATCTGATGAAAGGTGGCAACACTAGCGAGAAAACACAATTCATCATTCAAGGCTTATTTAGACATAATTCTTGTAACTCTTTTAGCAGCTGACCACTCAACAACTAGCTTCTGTGCAAACGACGAGCTTACAAGTCTGTAAGTGCTATTACCTGTTTTTACTTTTTCAATTTGCTTTACGTCGCACCGACACAAATTGGTCTTATGGCAGCGATGGGATAGGTCAGGGCTGGGAGTGGGAGTGGGAAGGATGCCACTGTAATCTTAATTGAGGTAGAGCGCCATTTACCTGGTGGGAAAATTGGAAACCTGGAAAACCATAGTCAGAGCAACTGACAGCTAGGTTAGAACCCCCTATCTCCCGAATTCAAACTGACAGCAACATGACCCGAAACGCGCAGACACTTGGTTGGTTTGCCAGTTCTTGGTTACTTGTACTTTCGTCATTCAATTCACCACTTATTGCCACTGTCGGTAGCAAGGTAATACAACTGAAGGAATTAACACACTGACTGCAAGTCACATTAAAGCCATTTGGTTGAACATAAGTTGTGTTTGCGGAAATATGATACCTGGTTTACTATGCGATATATGGATACAAGAGTTATGGAAAAATAACCAACGTTTATTATGTGTGCATTATCTTTGTTAGACAATATGACAACTTATTACTCTTATTGAGATATGTAGACATAATTTGCAATGAAGGGAGCTGCTAATTATATATCATATTACTTTTACAGTTTGAGATGAAATCATAGTTACAGTTCCTCCCTCAAAAATTGAATTTTAGTTACTAAATATAACATACTGGAATCTAAATAAATATTTACTCTAATATCCCACTATATATTACTGAATTGTTGTTATATTCTTTTAATTATATTCCAATGTACACAAAGTTACCATCATACAGAATGTTTGAATGCAGAAGAAAAAAAAATCCCTTTTCCATTAAATGAGAATCAAACTAGGTAGTTTCGATATCTGTTCTGTGGCTCCGTGTGTCTCTAATAGTACTAGTATTGGCAAAATGACATCAAAGCAGCAGCTAATTAAATATCGATAATTGAAACATTTTCTCTCTCTTTTCATCCTTGATTACGATTCGAATACCATATGTTCGTTAGGCCTAGCATTACTAATTAACGAAATGACGCCATGTAAGGCGAACTATTTCATGCTGACATTCATTTTCTAATTCATCTAGTGATTTTTACGCTGTATTTGCAAGTGAAATTGTCCTTGCTTTGACGAACAATCGAATATTTCCTGTTTCTACACTGATCCTGAAGAGAATGTAGATATTTGCTCTCATCTCAAGTCTCCAGGCGAAGCACATTACGTATCCATTCGTTTCCATAGCAACGCGTATCAAGACCTGATGTTTTCCTTCACAGGGGTTAAGATTTGGAGAACACAAGAACACTTCAACTGAAGAAAGGAATGAAAGCAGATTACAGCTGAACTGTAAAACATATTTGTATCTCTGATATCTAATGAAAGTTCGCCACATATTACCATTTGTCTTCTGTAAACAATATCTATCTTTATAGCCAAGAGGGACTGCCTAGCCGAGAGAGCAAGGGCGCTCTCGGCTCATCTAGAAAAACGTGGGTTCAGTTTCCCTTCGGAAAGTTGAACATTTGAAGAAACGAATAATCTTGGAGCGACACGTAGTCCAGATATTCATCCAGTCTTCACCAAAAAATGAGTACCAGGTTCATTCCTGCGGTCAAGGACACCCCGGCATAGGAACAACTACTCTATCCCACTTAATGCTCAGTTTAAAAAAGTCTATGCTTTTCACTGCTCCAAAGGCCTACATGGCCTGAATGAATATATCCGAGCACTCTCCAAGAAGATCCATGGATCGAATCCAATGACGACAATATTTCGTCGTCGGATTGTGTTTATTACCACGAATTTCCTCACAGACCACACGAAAATATAGGTATACTGCTTGCTTAGAGTTAATGTGATAACTAGACTTCAGTCAGTCAGTCAGCTTGTGTTCATTTCCAACTTACTTTTGGACAGATGATAATATGAAAATACTGTAAAGAATCACTTCTTAGATAAAATTAAATATAAGACGTATTATTATTATTATTATTATTATTATTATTATTATTATTATTATTATTATTATTATTATTATTATTATTATTATTATTATTATTATTATTATTATTATTATTATTATTATTATGTGTTTGCCTGATGCAGCCCTGGAAAGACTGGCATTCCGATGATGGTGGATTGCATCTGCTGTGTATGGGAAATCGCTTGTGGATGTGGTGGAGGAAAGTGTTGTGTATGGCGTGTGAGTTTCAGAAATGTCGAAAACAGTACAAATAAACAGTCCCCGAGCTAAGGGAATAAACCGTTTGATACTGCTAGGCGCGGCCTGGAATAGAACCCTGAACCCGAAGGCCAAAACGCTATGGAGCCATATAAGATTGATAACATCGATCGTTTAGAAGACGGGAAACATATGACACAAAACTGGCAAGTGTCTGGAAAACTTACGTCGGAGAAAATACACTAAAAATTCTATCGTGCAAGGTTTTTTAAATGTTGAAATTGACCATCCGCCTAATTTAGAAATTTATCAGGTGTTCAACTACGTAAACACACTCAAAATATCCTATGGCAAGCGGTGATATTATGTTTTCAATTCTGAATTTTGATTTTGCTGTGACAGGAGCTAAAACTAAATGACCACGGACCGCAATTAGGTACAATCCCAGTTTCGAACAGAAAATCTTGAACAAATATGGACCGTTATTGTTGGATACAACATTACTGAGTGTCTGACGTCAGCGATGCTCTTCCTTTACAAATAAATTACAATATTATAACATGGAGATGCATATCAAGATTAATCGTGTGACTTCGATTTACAAGCCGTGATCTTCCACTGTATGCCCAAGGCTGGAAGGGACCAGTCCAGTTGAGTTGGACATAATTGAAGAGTGCTCGTATGCCCACTGTCCCTTTAAGGCATACAATTGACGCTACGCTGTTTAATGATGAATACCTCTACCTAAAGCAAAACTTTAGTTGAATATATTCCATTACATATCATATAATTCCATGAATGTTTTGTAAATAATGTTCAACTGAGCAAACTTTTTTTTTGCTATTTGCTTTACGTCGCACAGGCACAGATAGGTCTTCTGGCGACAATGGGATATGAACGGCCTAGGAATGGGAAGGAAGTGGCTGTGACCTTAATTAAGGTACAGCCCCAGCATTTGACTGGTGTGAGAATGAGAATCCACGGAAAACCATCTTCAGGGCTGCCGACAGTGGGATTCGAACCTACTATCTCCCGGATGCAAGCTCACAGCTGCGCGCCCATAACCACACGCCCAACTCGCCGGGTAAATTAATTGTTAGTTATTATTATTATTATTATTATTATTATTATTATTATTATTATTATTATGATTATGATTATGATTATTATTATTATTATTATTATTATTATTATTATTATTAAGTGTTGTTAACAGGAGTTAAAAAGGAAAAGGCAGAACGTGGGGCAGGACTGTTCATCAGGAATACTATTGCACGCAGCATAGTTTCTGTTAGGAATATAAATGAATAAGCGACTGATGTGGGTAGATTTGGCAGTTGGACTAATTATTATGTGCGGGTGCTGATGAGGAGGAAGTTGACGAGTTTTATGAAGCACTGAGTAACATCTTTTGCATCATCAGTCTACCTGTGAGTTATAGAGAATTTGGTCCTTGAATTTAAATACTCAAGTCAAATGCAGGAACTTTGATTTCAAGATATTCAATATCATGGGAGTTAGAAAACGTTTAACTCGAGAGTGGAGAGTTTAATTAGGAGTAAAAGCAACTGACCTTCTTCAGAGTGTACAGCACTTATAAAGTCATCGTCAGTGAGACCGGTTAGTCGGGTATGGGTGGACAGTTCAAACTTCGCTTACAAGTTAGTGCGGAGGAAAAGTATTAAGGAGCGTGATATTCTTGCGATATTGGAACTTTGTAGTCGATGAGAATCCGCGGCAAGGTCAGTTGCAAGCCGCGCTATAGAAAGTAGTCAAATACCTACGAGATATTTAGTTTAGAAGGAGGAACTTCATGTTATGTAAGTGAGCAAACTGTTTTGGAGGATTAGAAGTAACTTGGTCAGTAGGTCAAGTGATATAGAGTGATACATGTTATTATATCAAACAGGCTACGGAGTGGGAGCAATCATCCATCAGTGCCGCGTAATGTAGATAAGTACAAGCAATAACTGTGTGTATTTACGAGCAAGAACGAGAAACAAGATAGTGAGCTTGTTTTCAAGATGGACTTTATCGACAGATAATTCGATGGCTAAATAAATTTATGAAAATTTCCTTCTTGTGGTCTAATTTCATGACGTGGCTTAGTTAGTAAATATTTCATCAATCCCCCGTGTGGTCTGCCTGTCATTAATTATAAAAAAGTGTCCTTGTCTTGTCTTGTCCACACTATTAAGAATGTATGTTCCTCATCACTTACATCCAAGGTGCAATTGAAGTCAGGAATATTTTTCTTTTGCCGGGGAGTGATCACGCCCGGGATCCGCTGAGCAGAATGGGGCATTACCGATGTCATATGTACACGGGGTCATATAATTGGTCGCCTATCAATGTGGGGCTTTGTTTTGACGCCTTTCAACATATGAAGTTCACGACTGGATATTCGATAACCTAAAACTTGAGGAAAATGACATCAAAATGCTACAGCTTGACGACGTATCAAGACAGATCTTCGTTAAATGCAAAAATGAACGCAAGAATTCTGAAACATTGGACCGATTACTCGAAGAGTATTCACGTGAACACACCTTTATTCCTAGCAATGATTTCCGAAGTAAAGTGACTGTAGACTCTGCCGGCCTAGGTACAAAACTGCTTAGGATTTTCAACTTAAGGGTAGAAGTACCACGCAGACTATTATCGGATAGGATTTGTAAGTTCGGTACAGTCCTTTTCATTACTGATGAGACATGGGTTTTATGCTTTCCATATAAAGTAATTAATGGTGTCCGAGCAGATAAAACCATGTTAAAAGCATATCCTTTCCTATATCGATATCGGTGGTTTCAGAGCTTTAACCAGCTACGAAAGCCAGCCCACAGCATGCTTGATATGTAGTGAAACAGGTCATCTGAGAGGACAATGCCCCAAAAGAAAACATCCAGTTCAAACACCGGCCATGTTCAATGTTCCGACCTGGACAACACTAGCTAGTGGGAATCTACCAACCAAACGAGTACCCTTATTGGCTGCTCAACTCACACTAGAGAACAATACTTACAACACGCATAGAGGTGACAGAGTATCTGAGTTAATACCACCAGAAAATAAGGACCCACAGAATTCCAAACAAGTTTCACTTCAACTCCTGGTGGATATTGATACAAACATTGAGACAAGTGATTTAGACATCCAAAATGCAAACAAGATACTGTTATCGCAAACTTCTCCTCAACACCCATTCGTGAGCCTACGAAACAAGATCCGCCTCCCCAGACGTTAGATGTCCTAGTAACACAACAACTCCCCCAAGAACTTCAATCCATAAGCGACCAACAGTATATAGGGGAAGACGAAGAACAAATGGTAGCTGATCCAGAGGAACACTTCTCTGTTCCAGATCTTGTAGCGAAGGAACAGGTATTGGATAACGGTCAATCTTCGGGCACCAGTTCGAGAGACTCTAGATTAAAACGCCCGGTTGGCGACATTAGTACTAAGCGAGGAACGAAAATTCTTAAAAATTTCTCGGAAAACAAAGTTAGCTTTTTTCTGCTACTGCCTATATGTCGCACCGAAACAGATAAGTCTTATGGCGGCGATAAGACGAAATTAAAGGCCAGATAAAAAACTGTTAGTAAAATATTTTGTTAAAGTATTTCTCCATTTGTTTCTAATACTGCTTCGCACTTAAGCCACCCTTAATGAGAACTGCCTGCGAAGCAGAAAGAAACAAGTTCCTCTTCGAGAATTTATTAGAGATCAACATCAGTAATCTATCTTTTTGTGCCAACCCCGTAGAGGAGTCAAGATGTACAGCTATACTGTTTAGAGAAAGTACGAACATCAAGTTAACCGAATGTCATCCCAGTGAAGGAATTGCATCTATATTAACAGACGACACAGCTACCATACTATCTTTACACAACTGTCACAGACTAGTTATGGAGGTGATTTTAATTGCGTTTTGCATTCAAAACATCATAAAGGACACTTCAATTCGGTTCCAGCGCTTGAATGACTTTATACAACTCTCCAAGTACGTGATCTGTGGGAATCCAAACATGGCCCGACTGTTCAGTATACATTCTTCCAAGGATCAGCAGCACTCCGTCTTGATAGATTGTATATTAATAAAGAAACTATTCCCAGTGTTCGTGACATAACAGTTAACATCGTACTGTTCAGTAACCATCATACAATCGTAATGAAAATGTGATCTGATGGTTCCTTACACAGGATAGGGAGGTGTTAATGAAAATTAAACGACTCCCTATTAAATAAGGAGCAAGTAAAAGAAGGCAAATAAAATATGACTACCCTTATATTCGTACTATATTATTCTGAATGAACTCTTGGGTTGACAGAGGGTAGGCTTTAATACCTCCAGCCGTATAACAGCTTTCAAACGTCAAATAACATCCATCCACGACCACATCCTTCAAGGATGCCTTGTGCTGTTCTGCCCTTCATCCCTCCTGGCGGATTAGAAAGCAGAAGAAATTTGTAATAAACCTACACTCGGAAGATGGTAGGCAGCTCAATGGTACACAAGAATGCCGAGAGGAAGCAAAGGAATACCTCAAATAAATATTTAAATAAAACGGGAATTCCGTAGCCGAGCAGCAAAAAATTATAGCATTTGTTGTAGAGCAGTGCTCAGAGGAAGAAGAAAAACAGCATCCGACACGTCCCATCACTGAAGAGGAAGTATTTAAGGCAATAGACGCAGCTAGTAACAAGTCCTCCCCAGGTCCCGATGGTGTACGTAATTTTTACAATAAATCCAGGTCTATCATAAAATTGCTATTGTGGGGTTAATGAATGCACTTATCGAACCTGATTGTAACAGGTTCAGTGATGGTAAAATAATTCTCATACTCAAGATGAAAACGTCCTAATCTATATCATACCTCCATGCAATAGCATTAATCAACATCGATTATAAGAGTTTTATAAAAATTCTTGCAAGTTGTATAATGTCCTTCATGGTAAAAGTCATCAGACGAGGTCAAACATACGGTATTCCAACTAGAAAAATAACACACCATCTGCAAGACAATAGGAACGCGACGGTTTTTTATGCAAAGGATAATATGGTTGGTGCCATTTTAAGTCTGGACTTTCAGAAAGATTTCGGTCGAGTACATCACGGATACTTCCTGGGATTGATGCCGCGTGTGGGTTTCTCCGACTCTCCCTGCAACATCATACATAATGTTTATCAATTTGTCCACTCTAGAATTCTACTTAATGTTTTGTTTTCCCGTCTGATTCCCAGTCAAGCGTCAGTATGACATGGATGCCCCTTGTCTATGAGTTTATATTCCTTGGGCATAGATACATCAAACGGTCTGTGACTGCTATTCAAACGTATACCAATGGATAAGCAGCGTACAGCCGACAGTTTCTATTTTGGAGTACGCAGGGGTAGCTTGGGTGAAGTGGCATCTGACACAAATTTTCTGTATAGGACAATAATATTTGTTGGTTCCTCACGTGTATAGGTGGTACACCAGATTAGCAAGCCGGCTTACAATAGGGCTTGTACGGTACGCTCCCGTTTTCAACCGATCTCCACTGTGGTGTATGCTATTCTGTTTCACAAGGACACATTGCCTTGCTGATCCATGTGCTGCACTGGAGTTGTCTAACCTGAATAAAAATATGTACCCTATAGAATCGTGGGAGCACCGTGCGGTATTCTCCCCAAGGAAGGAGAAGTACCTTGGCACTGGGTTTATAATACAAATAGTCCAGTATTATTCTGAAAATAATTTCTCAGATATAAGTTATCACTGGAACGAGAATATCTGAACCGTGCCTCAGCATGAACAACTGAATACGATTAACGAACATAGAAACATCCTTTGTATCCTTCGGAGTGTCATTTGGCTTGATAAATTGGCCTTCGGGATATTACATAAGTCAGCTATAGAGACAAGACTGATTTATATTTATCATAGAAGTAGATATTGATCTAAAACATCTTGACAGTGAAAGCTTGTAAAGCGTGTCACATTCAAGTCTAGTCTGGCGGACTGAAGATGGGACGCAGTTCCGATTTGTTATAACATCACCTGAGCAAGATGAGGCTTTGTTGGCAGGAACTCGATGATTTCTTTGTCTTAAAGAGCTGGGGGTATGCAGAACCCTTTTTAGTGGTACACCTAAGGAGAACATACGGCACTAGGTAACTTGCGCTGCAAGTTGGCAGTTCCTTGGTCAAATGAATGTAGCTGGCATATGAAACATTATTCCCGAATGACATACACTTAATAGGCAAATAATGGATTATGTAAAAGAGGGAATTACAGAAGGTAGAAGATTGTGCTTCTGTCCCTTGGAATTCTAAGGTGGTCAAGAAACTCCTACAGGACAGAATTCTGGCCCCTTATCGTCTCCCAAAACTTTAGAAAATTGGCTGGTGGGACGCAAGGGCAATCATGAAAAATAACCTCAATGAACGCATGGCTCAACTCCGATCTGTCCAATAGGTGTTTGTCTCTCACTTCGTTGAACTTGAAATATATCGATAAAGGATTGAAATTTAGCCAACAAGGAAGCCAGTATGTGTTTATAATTTATTGCTTTCAAGACTACGTCTTGAACAAGTGTGGTTACACATTACCAAATAAACATCGACTTCGTTTCGAACTTCGTACTCACTTAACGGAATGAAAGAAAAATCTAAAATTGACTAGAGAAACTTAACAAATAAATAAACAAGTAAACCATATATGCATGATCAGAATTTAAATACAGCGAACGACACCATATTCTGACCAGTTCTCCTATATTCATTATCATGTCCTACCAGCGGTCATACGAGAGGCAGTGGACAAAGTCAAACAAGCCAAGCAATGGGCTAAGGATGATGTGACGCTGACCTCACGGCACCACAGTATCTGAAGAGCATCTACCTAGGTAGCAGACGGCGAGGATTTTTTCTTTGAAAGTAGCATAATCCCTGATCAGAATACGAACGAGGAGGAATTGGTAGCATAGCTATTAGAAAACCCCGTGGTAGTATGGAAACGAATTTACGTCTTACCCATGGTCTTCAGGTTGGAGCCAAGTTTCTTGGTCTGAAGTTGATTCTGATGAGCCGACTTTAGTCTAAAGTGACATGCACTAGTGTGAAAGTGAGGCTGAGAATTTCAAACGCACGTCATAATCGGTCTCCTAGTTCATACTGCAATAAATCCTGTAATTATTTCCACCGAAATGTATCTTCTTTTTTATATGCATCGAATGAAACATAATTGTTAGTGCATGGAAGAGAATTTAAAATTATTCACACATGAAGCAGCATATCATCTTGTTGGAGAAGTAGCTTGTCTACTTCTTACACATAGGTCCCATGTTTAATTGACGTTAGGCTTAAGATTTTAATTTTGTATTGATAGCTGGAACGTTCGCGCAGACTCATAAAAACAGCCGAAGAGCTGCTTGATACGAGAGGCAGTGGACAAAGTCAAACAAGCCAAGCAATGGGCTAAGGATGATGTGACGCTGACCTCACGGCACCACAGTATCTGAAGAGCATCTACCTAGGTAGCAGTCGTCGAGGAATTGTTTCTTTGAAAGTAGCATAATCCCTGATCAGAATACGAACGACTGAATTTTCACGAACGCTCTGATCTTCAGATCATTACTTGCAATGGATGAAGAATGCGGGGTACGTTGTTTCTCAACACCAATACACTTTAATATAAAATGACTACTCAGGACATTTAAAAATACGAGGGTTGGGGCAAAAGTTATGGCAACTATTTTTTCTTGTAAATTTGTAAACGGATCAAAAACGTATTTGTGTCGTGTGGAAGTTCTGCAGGCATAGTGTGTATGCAGAACAACAGATGGCTCTGTGATAGCTGGTAGTAGCTCAGCGAGGGCTGTGAAATCAGTCAGTTGGTGAGTGTCGTGCGAGATGGAAGTAACCCGTGTTGAGCAGCGCGCTTGCAACATAATAGCCGTTCTCCGAGGGAGAAATGCGATGGAATGTCACAGTGAATTAGTGGAAGCCCTTGGGAATAATGCCCTACCATACCGTACAGTAGCACGGTGGGTAGGAAAGTTTCAGCAAGGACGTGTGTCAACCAGTGATGAGCAACGTTCGGGACGACCTGTCATTGTGCGAACCGACGTAGCACTTGCCGTCATAGAGCAGCTCCTGGATGAAGACAGACGATGGACGCTACTGGAGTTAGAGAGGGCAAGTGGCATCGAGAAACGCACCGTCCACAGGATATTGCGTAATGAGCTTCAACTGCGCAAAATCGCATCGCGGTTGGTACCGCATGCACTGACGGAAGCTCAAAGGTGGGTGCATCATGCAGTATTTTCCGACCACTTTGCACGCTGGCAACAGGACGGCGATCAATCCTTCTCACGAATAATCGCCATCGATTAATTCTGGGCCAGGGCATACGAATCAGAACTGAAACGTCAGTCCGCGGATTGGCGATAAGCTGGATCACCAAGGAGGCAGAAGATCCGTCAGAATCCTTCCCCAGTCAAATTGAGGGTGATTGTCGCGTATGACGCCAGGGGTGTCATTGTTTGCCACTTTATTCCACATGGCAGAACAGTGACCACACTTCCTGGTGCGACAGGTACGACGTGGCGTTCGAGCGAAACGTCCGGATCTTGTGGACAGTGCAGTAATCCTGCACGACAATGCAAAACCACATAAAGCAGAGTGTGTAGGGCAGCTACTGCGACATAGAGGATGGGAATAATTGGATCACCTACCACACTTTCCCGACATTTCGCCCTGTGACTTTGATCTCATTCGAAAGATTAAAGAACCACTACGTGGTAGGCGGTTTGCAACACTAAAAGACATTGCTAATGCTGTGCGCCAACAGGTGACCCGATTCACACATGGTGCGGCCAATGCTGAGGCAGATGGTATTCAGAGCCTCCGACATCGTTGGCAGCGTGTGTTGTCAGTAGCAGAGGATTACTTTGAGGGTCTTTAGGCCCAGGTTTGCCATATCAACTTTATGTGTACTGTGTTGTCATTCTTTATCACCGAGAAGGCCATATTGCCCTGTATACTACCGTAATAAATTAGTGTGTAACGATATTTCAGTGCTATTCATTGTCCACACATGTAGTTAACACCTTGTCTTTTCGTCTGTATATGTCACATTTTCCAACCGGAATGGTATCTTCAAGAAAAAATTGTTGCCATGACTTTTGCCCCAACCCTCGTATAATTCAAGGGTATTGTAAATTGCGCGTGCATATTCGCTGACAACTTATCTTATATCGTACTCGTTCTCGAAAGAACATTATCAATCTGTAGATAAGTAAGGTATACCATTGACAACAATAGACGTGGTATACAACAATAAAGGAGAAATATCTCGAACTATTCTTAAATCATATTTTTTAAAATAGGCTACAGTATGTATCTTACTGAGCACATATGTAACAGATGAGGTGCCTGGTAGTTTTCTCCATTAAACCACGCTTGATTGTTTACTTAGGTATACGTATCGTCCGCAGCATCATCTATATCATTCATCTTCCCAGTTTCCCAAAATAACTACGATTGTCATCCTCCCTCAGAACACGTTCAGCAATGCTATGAAGACTTTGAAACGAGATGGAAACTGACTTAGTACATTGATGGACATACTTTTACATACTGCAAGAAAGCCTTCAAATAAAGGTGACTGGGCCGATGACCTAGATATTGGGCCCCTTTAAACAACAAACAAGCATAAGGGTAACTGTGAAATACTCGAACGGTTTATATTTAATGATTAGGTCTTGTTAAAATATTTATATTACAAAAATCCAGCACCGATCTGCTTAAATTTCAAGTTATATTTACAGGTAATAACAAACTGTGTTAAGGAATGGTTTTCAGAATGCAAAACTTCTAGCAAAAAGAACAGGAGATTTTTTTCACGTGACTATATGAGGAGTAAAAGAAAATCTAAATATTGTGATAATATTGTAGTTGGCCATATATTTGCGCGAGCCATATTGCACCTCAATATTTCAACGCAAACTTGTTCAGTCAAGGTACATTAAGCGAGAACTTCGTATAGAACAGCACATGGAAGGCCTTCTGAAGTATGAGCAGAGGTACCTTACATCCCACACATGTACTCATTAAGGTTTATTCAGCATTGAAAGTCTCTTGTCTGGCCCTGATAACTACTAAACTATGTAATAAAAATAAATGGGCGTGTTTAGATGAAGGAGATAACTGAATCATTGATAAGGCTGTTACCTATCGAGAGACCAGATTGACGTATTTCACTGAGAGGGGACGGCAGATTATTCAGTAGTTCCGAAAATAACAATGAGAATGGTTCAACGAAACGATTCTTTTATGAAATACATCATCATTTATATTTCCTGATACGATTATATGCCTGAACAAGGCTACAACACACCGTGCTTCATACCTGTACCGAAAGTAAGTTCCTAGGAAGCAAATGTTCACAGGCCTACGATAGATTTTGTCCTGATTGTTTTTAACATAAGCAGTGAGCAATCTTTCCAGCATTGTTCGACACAGAAACAAAATATTCTCTTCATTAGCCCGGAACAGAATAAACAATATTGACATAACTAATTTGTTTACCTTGAAGTGTGAAGGGAATTTGCTGAGTACTGGTGTGACTGTAGGGGTAACTCATGAGGAGGGAGAGTTACGGACTTTGGTACAAAGTTGACGGCGATTAAAATTCTTGTAGCGCAGCTTGTTGCTGTATAGGCTAGTCCGTTGATATTCAAGATTTCGTAAGCGCAAAAGGAATTGGCCTTTAAAGAACATTTCTCAGAACAGAATCATCACTCCTTGGTGTGGCTTGGAGCCGGGAATGTTTGAAGAAAATTAAGGCACGTATTCTTGCTCTTCTTCATTACTATTATTATCAGAACGAGGGTCAGGAAGTGGCAGGTCCTCGGGTCTGAATGAGGTATGTAAACATCCTTAAATGACTGAATTTTCAAATTCAATTTCAATATCGGTTTTTCCTTCTTGGATGAATAAATTCAATAAAGTGAAAAGGGTAAACAAATAGAATAAGGTGAAGTAACACATGGCTAAGGTAGTACGGATCTTTGTTTGAATGGTCAGCGTTGAGCCCTTCGGTTCAAAGTGTTCAGGGTTCAATTCCTTACCAGGTCGGGGATTTAATCTCTTATGGTTAATTATTCTGCCTCAAGGACTGGGTGTATGTCTTTGTCTCAGTACTCAACATCCAGTGGGAAGGTAATGCGAATAGCAAATATGTTTTATGGGAAGGACAGCAGATTCAGAATATTGATAGAACCAACTAGAGGGAAGAATCTACTGGACGTGGTACTGGCAAAACCAGATGAGCTCTATAGAGAAACCGAAATAATAGATTGTATTTGTGATAATGAAGCGGTTTTTGTTGCAGTTAAAACTAAATATAATAGAAAGAGGGGTCTTTAATTTAGGACTATTAGACAGTACCATATGGCTGATAAAACAGGCATGATGGATTGGAAAATGTCAATTAAAAAATATAAAACAGATTCTGGGATGGGTTTAAAGAAATTCTTTAGGAATGTGAAAACAGGTTTGTACCTTTAAGGGTGGTAAGGAATTGCAAAGACCCACTATACTGTATTATAACCGAGAATTAAAGAGACTAAGAATGAGGTGCAGACTGGAAAGTAATAGAGTTAGAAATGGCTGTGGAAGTAAGGATAAATTGAAGGAACTGACTAGGAAATTGAATCTAGCAAAGAAGTTAGCTAAGGATAATATGATGGGAAGCATAATTGGCGGTCATACAAATTTTAATGAAAAATGGAAAAGTATGTATAGGTACTTTAAGGCAGAAAGAGGTTCCAAGAAGGACATTCCAGGAATCATTAATGAACAAGGGGAGTGTGTATGCGAGGATCTTCAAAAGGCAGAAGTATTCAGTCAGCACCGGGCGAGTTGGCCGTGCCCGTAGAGGCGCGCGGCTGTGAGCTTGCATCCGGGAGATAGTAGGTTCGAATCCCACTATCGGCAGCCCTGAAGATGGTTTTCCGTGGTTTCCCATTTTCACACCAGGCAAATGCTGGGGCTGTACCTTAATTAAGGCCACGGCCGCTTCCTTCCAACTCCTAGTCCTTTCCTATCCCATCGTCGCCATAAGACCTATCTGTGTCGGTGCGACGTAAAGCCCCTAGAAAAAAAAATTCAGTCAGCAGTATGTAAAGATTGTTGGTTACAAGGATAATGTCCACATAGAGGAGGTGACTAATACTAAAGAAGTATTAAAATTTACATATGATAGCAATGGCATTTGCAGCAAGATACAACATTTGAAAACTAGAAAAACAGCTGGAATTGATAAGGTTTCGGGGGATATACTAAAGACAATGGGTTGGAATACAGTACCATATTTGAAGTACTTATCCGTTTATTGTTTGAATGAAGGACCTATATCAAATTAATGGAGAGATGTTATCGTAGCTCTGTGTATAAAGGAACGGGTTATAGATATAAAGCTGAACATTACAGGCCACTCAGTTTGACATGCATTGCATGTAAGGTATGGGAAAGCATTCTTTCTGATTATATTAGACATGATTGCGAAATTAAAAACTGGTTCGATAAAAGGCAGTTCGGATTTAGGAAAGGCTATTCCACTGAAGCTCATCTTGTGGTATTCCAGCAAGATATAGCAGATACCTTGGATTCAGAAGGTCAAAATGACTGTATAGCGATTGACTTACCTAAGGCATTTGATAGGGTAATTCATGGAAGACTACTGCCAAAAATGAGTGGAATAAGACTAGACAAAAGTGTGACCGAGTGGGTGGCTATTTTTCTAGAAAATAGATCTCAGAGATTTATAGTATGTGAAGCTTTATCTTCTGACCTGTAATGATTAAGAGGGGAATTCCTCAAGGTAGTAATATTGGACCATTATGTTTTCTTATATATACTGTATATTGGGTATGAGTAAGTACGTTGAATCAGATACAAGGCTTTTTGTGGATAATGTTATTCTGTATAAGGTAATGAGATACAAGATGGTGAGCAACTGCAAAATGACCTCGATATTGTTGTGAGATGGACAGTACGCAATGGTATGATGATAAACGGGTTAAAAGTCTGGTTGTAAGTTTCAAAAATAGGAAATGTCCTCCCAGTTTTAATTACTGCGTTGATAGGGGGAAGTTCCTTATGGGGATCATTGTAAGTACCTAGGTGTTAATATAAGGAAAGATCTTCTTTAGAGCAGTCATATAAATGGGATTTTAAATAAAGGGTACAGATCTCCGCACATGGTTATGAGAGTATTTAGTGGTTCTAGTAAGGATGTAAAAGTGAAGGCATATTAGCCCCGGGAAGACCCTAACTGGAGTATTGTTCCAGTGTATGGGACCCTCACCAGGAATACTTGATTCAAGAACTGGAAAAATCCAAAGAAAAGCAGCTCTATCAGTTCTGGGTGAGTAGCGTTACAAATGTGTTGCAGAGTTTGCGCAGGGAAGACGTAGGAGAACGGAGACAAGCTGATAGACTAAGTGGTATGCTCCGAGCTGTCAGCGGGGAGATGCCTGGAATGACATTATTAGACGAATAAGTTTGAGTGTGTCTTTAATAGGAGGAAAGATTACAATATGAAGATAAAGTTGGAATTCTAAAGGAAAAATTTAGGCCAACATTAATTTGTAGGAAGTAGAGTTAGGGATTGAAATAACTTAACAAGGGAGATTTTCAATAAATTTCCAATTTCTTTGAAATCCTTTAAGAACACGCTAGGAAAACAACAGATAGTGAATCTGCCACTTGGGCGACTACCCTGAATCATCAGTAGTGACTGATGTAATTTGATACAGTATCCCTACAACAAGGGTTGGCGTGAGGAAGGGCATCTGGCCGTAAAATAGTACCAAATACACACTGGGCGACACAATCGCCACCCGCGACCTCACTGTGATGTAGTAAAGCGGTGGTGGTAGATAACGAAGAGAAAGAAGAAGGTATACTTAAAGATAATGTCCAGTACATATAATTATAATAGAACTGATAACGGTAATAATAAATTCTTAGAAAAATTAGGAGAACCGGCCTCAAAGGATTTTAATCTACGTTAAGAGGTGGTAAAGCAAAAGTAAGAGGCTCACAGCAGTGTTACCAATTTAGCGAGTTTGTAGCTAGATCTAACGTGTTTTACTTAGGCCTATCTCTTTGCGACATATTATTTCATGTAGCACCTAACGACATTTCCGATTTAAACCAGCGGCATCCTGTATTGCTTTCGTTATATTTTATCCTTTACAAACTCCTGTATGTATATTTATTGCACTACTAGCATTCGTACTCGTTCTTCGCACAGGCATTTGCAGTGGATTACATGTTTCCTTCAGGAATTTATGGGAAGTAAGATGGCTTTATTCACACGTTTAATGCGAAATGTTAAAATGATATTTTTCGACGACAGCGCGGGGCAGTAACGAAAATGTGAAGTTGAACAATTTCGCGAGAGAATGATGACGATTTCCGAATTTATTGTACGGTACTGTTCCTGGTCCGAAGTTGTGCGAAATTCTCCGTGGTTCTCAGGTTGCATATTGTATCTCTGCCTGATGACACCTCCCTTAATATCTGGCCTACCGAAAATTGTAAAACGGCTCTTTAGTTTATCCCTTTGCCCCAAATGAAGTGAAATGCACGACATGGCCCTCGGGCTTTGGACTAAAATTCCAAATTTTCGTTATCATCTGCGCTATTATCCGTCGTACGATAAAAACGTACATGGCATTTATTTATTTATTTATTTATTTATTTATTTATTTATTTATTTATTTATTTATTTATTTATTTATTTATTTATTTATTTATTTATTAGTGCTTTTTACAGTAGCGAAGTTGGGGCTCGAGAAACAGAAATAACATATTCTGAAACGTGTGTTATATATAGTCTTTTGATAGACTTTTTATTTTATTTTTTATTTTGCTATTTGCTTCACGTCGCACCGACACAGACAGGTCTTATGGCGATGATGGGACAGGAAATGCCTAGGAGTGGAAAGGAAGCGGCCATGGCCTTAATTAAGGTACAGCCCCAGCATTTGCCTGGTGTGGAAATGGGAAACCACGGAAAACCATCTTAAGGGCTGCCGACAGTGGGGTTCGAACCCACTATCTCACGGATGCAAGCTCACAGCTGCGCGACCATAACGGCACGCCCAACTCGTTCGGTGATACATCTAATGATAACGAAAATATTTTATAATACTCTTACTATAAATACCAACTCCATGTGATCACCATGACATCATATGCACCTGATAACACAATCCGGAGTGAGTAGATTCCAAATAAATAGTTTGGTTGCAATAAGTCCACCCGGTTTTCCACTTTTAGGAATATACAAATAGACAGACAGAAATCAAAAGGAAAAGTTCTACCTCATGTTTCCTCGATGTTCAGCTACATTATGTGGGGATAATTTTCAAGCTTAGAAAAATATTATGCATCTTCTGATTTTCTCCTGTCACGGATCCTTCAAATAACTGTAGAAGTGCGATGGTGTCCGTCACTCGCTGCAGAGCAGCCCGTAGAAGATGTTACTTTCCTCCGGCATTTGAAGAGTAAGTGACATTATATACAAAACTTAATTTATTTGGAATAGAGACTCGTTTCGCATATAATCCACAGATTTTACATATTATCAATACTGCAAGAGGAAAGTGAAAAAGAAAACTCTTCGGGTCTTCCTATAAACCACCAGGCTATTCAGTGATTATTAATGGTATGCATATCGAAACGTGTTCCAGTGTGGTTAGACTCTAAATGTGAAGTTTGTTAGAGATATAGTCAATAGTGTAAGAGAAAATTAAAAAAAGAACTCTTCTGGTCTTCCTATAAACCTCCAGTCTGTTCTTTGATTTGTAAACATTATGCATATTGGAACCTGCTCCTGGACGAGTAGACTCTAAACCTGAAGTTTGGTCGAGATATAATCAACAGTGTAAGAGAAAATTGAAGAAAATATCTTCTGGTCTACCTATAAAATACCAGTCTGTTGAGTGATTGTTAAATGAAATGCATATCAAAACCTGGTCCTGAATGAGTAGACTCTGAATGTGAAGTTTGATCCAGATAAAATCAATAGTGTAAAAGGAAATTGAAAAATCTCCTCTGGTCTTCCTATAAACCCCCAATCTGTTAGGTAATTTTTAAAAGTGATGAATATCGAAACATGCTCTTGAATGAGTAGACTCTAAATATGAAGTTTGGTTGAGGTTTATTCAGCCGTCTATCCGTGATGGTGGAACAATAAAACAGACACGAAAGATAAAAACTACTGGTATGATCTCAGGTTGACCTAAAACGGATATATCATAATTTGGGGAAATAAATGACATTACAGGCAGCGTACCCCCTAGAATTTTATTTATAAAGTGAGACGTGTGTATACAGCTATATATTCCAATGGGTGCAGGTCTCTCTGTATGATTTTATTATGTACTGACGATAGTTTCCCCAGACTAAAATATTCAGGAAGGAATTACATTAATTAAAACAGATGAACTATTTAGCTGTTATCTTTATTTGTAGTATGTAAACGTAGTTTCATTCATGCACTACTTTCTATCTCCTTTCAATTCCTTCGTAACTGTATTCTACGTTCTCTACTATGTAGGAACTGAGTGTGTCATGCCAAAATACAAACCGAGTTCTTGTGCCAGAATCCAGTTACGTAACGTGCAAAATATTATCTCAATTTTTTTTTTCAAAAGCACCAAGTATTTCATCTGCTGTAGTCTGAAGATATATGACTACTTCATGACATATTTAATATTTAGGGATCCATGAAGTAATTTGTTGTTTTCCGTTGTTGATGACATGTATTAAGAACGACCCATATACTTATTTAGAGCAAGACTCACCAAGTTGATTACATTTTCCTTAAATTTCCACCTCTCACTTTGAGAAGATAATTATATTGTTCACAATAATGTCCTAAATGTTCAATCAGTTTTCGCCTACAATTTGTTACCTCAACACAATTACTCATTCACTAGAATTTGGTTTAATATTGTCAACAGTACACAGTACACCATGTAAACTAACCGTACAACATTCCAATACTCCCACTTGGTATCACATTATGTTCAACATAAGAGCCCTATGAAACACAAAAGTGTTGTAGTATTATAATACACAAACAGGGTGCCATTTTATCGGTATCTACTTCAATACTCGGGAGCTAGATTGTACATGTATCTCAGGAGTGTCAGTATCAATCAGAGGACAGAACAATTAACTTAACATGCTGATTGCAGAATTAAAACAGTATGTACACTACAACGCACTATGAGTGCAATAATGAATTAACTTATTCAGTCACATAGCATGCAGATATTTGGATAACAAGTGCTCAGTGAGTGACCACCAACAGGATTTGTTTGGCATTAGCAACCAAGTTCTATGTTTCTTAAATGAAATATATCTTAGAGACTTTCAGTTATATTGATGAGAGTGAGTGAAGCCCCATTCAACATTCAAGACCCGCGATAAACATCACTAAATATAACAATATTACGCAGGTAACTGGTGTTAAATAAATTATTGGTGGGGTACCTATAGGAGAGTTCATGAAAATTTAAGAGTCAGGTAAGGATGAGGAAAGTTTTGAAATCCCATAAGAAGTCTACAAATAGTAATGGTTGGATTGAGGATATAATAATTAGTTTAACTAGCTGCTTGAAGAATAATTGACCGAGCTCGATAGCTGCAGTCACTTAAGTGCGCCAGTATCCAGTACTCGGGAGATAGCGGGTTCAAACCGCACTATCGGCAGCCCTGAAGATGGTTTTCCGTGGTTTCCTATTTTCACACCAAGCACATGCTGGGGCTGTACCTTAATTAAGACCACGGCCACTTCCTTCCCACTTCTAGCCCCTTCCTGTCCCATCGTGGCTATAAGACCTATCTGTGCCGGTGCGACGTAAAGCAACTTGCAACTTGCAGAATAATTGAAGTTGTGTGTACATTGCAACACAGTATGAGTGGATTTATGACTGAACAAATCGTGCTGTTGTTAAAGCAGAAACAATGAGAACGGAACGCAGTAAGATTTGCACAACATATAAATTTGTAAATAAAGATTTGTAAATAATAGACCTGTAAACATTAATGGGTGGGTGTACCATGCAGTAGAATATTTTCATATTGTGTACTGTACATTTCTATATTCTTAGTATCATTTTCTAGGTACTGGGAACAGAATATTATGTTTATTTAATTTTGCAATATTTTATTAACGAAGCAAACCAGTCATTCTTATGTCTCTTAATGGACAGTTGTTCAACCACATAGTATGCAAATATTTAGATAATAAGTGATTAGTGTGTGACCACCGGCAGTATTTATTTGGCATGCACAACCATGTTCTCTGCTTCTTACGTGAAATATTATCGCACAGAACTTCAGTTACAATCAGGAGGCTGAGTGAAACCCCTTTCAACGTTCAGGAAAAGATAGCAACTCTAAGACACGTCAGGAAACGAGCAATGATATTCCTGCAATTAGAGCAGGATTTTTCTCCTATACAAACACATATACAGCATGGTCGAAAACAACGGGAACTGAATACATGAGCGTTAGAGGCATGAGTCTCCAGGTCTTCTTTCGAGCACCCATCCAAAGAAGAGAATTTTGCCAGGGGAGTGATATGAAAATGGACCTCTGAACTGGCAGGAACGCGCCATAGCAAGTACGCTAATGTGACGCCGGCTGAAACCCATCATGTGTTTGTGTTTGATGCTGATTTCTTGGTATGGCTGTCAAGTCATAGCCACTTGAACATTTCGCAACACCGTCCCTCAAAACCCATTTGCATTCGCCCGTGAAGCGATCTGTTCGACTAACTTCAGCAGCCGATAAAATGGCAGCGGTGCAAGATATCGAATTATATTTTCAAATTATTTATTAGTATGACCAACATTTAACGCTCCTATATACGGTCCACGTTGTTTCCGACCACCCTGTATTATAGTAATTGTCTTACAGATCTGCTCTAATCCATTCACACCAGTAAACAACACATTATGTTCGTAAGAGTATTCGACAGCGTATAAAGTTCAGTAATAATTTTAAGATGCACACTCGTGAAAAGTATTAATTCATTGCTTAATGAAATAAAATTAAATACAAAAACTTTATACTTGAGAGTAATTGTGTCGAGAGTAGTCGGCAGCGCAAGAGCCCCTCACCGCTGGGTTCCATGGTTCAAATTCCGATCTCTCCATGTGAGTGGACGAAGTGGAGGCGGGACAGGTTTTCTCCGGGTACTCCGGTTTTGCTCTCATGTTTCATTCTACAAACACTCTCTATATCATTTCACTTCATCTCTCAGACATTAATCATTTCCTCAGAGGAGTGCGACAGGCTTCGGAAAGTCGGCACAATACCTATCCTCGCCGCCAGATGGGGCTTCATTCATTCCATTTTTGACCTGGTCGAATGACTGGAAACAGGCTGTGGATTTTCAGTAACTGTGTCTAACAGGCTATCGTTGTTGACTTTGTTAGGGTACAGGTTGTGTTTTGGAGGATACATCTTGAAGCACAGTCACAGACATACACACATGTAATCAGCTCAGCGACTCATTCAACAGCATACCGTACTTATTATGTTCGTAATATACAGAGTTATTCACCTAAGATATTATATCGAAATGCAATAACTTCAAATCCGTTGTAGGTACTGATATTCTGTTTCGACTGTCTAAAACGATATTAAGGAGCTCGTGGAACAGTGTGCTTCAATTTTTCCGTGGGATTGTTTATAACGAACATACATATTGTACCCTTTTAATACTTCCCTCGCATGAAAATTACGGGTGCAATATCGAGACCAACTTCTTTGATTTCTAGTTCCTTCCTGTCCTTTTCTAATAATTTGGGGTCGGCACTTAACCCAGTTTTACGGCTGCATACCTTCGCTGTCGCAACACTATGTAGAGGGAAATATTCACTATTGAGAATTCTGTGGTGGTTTGTAGTGTCATGTGTTGTATGTAATTGAAGATGTGTTTTAAAACGAACAAAATCTGCCAACCCTCAAACTATAAGAATCCCTGACCTGGCCGGCAATCGAATCCGGGGTCCTATGGACCGAAAACCACTACGTTGACCATTCAACCAAATAGCCGGACGTCCCAGCATTTTCTTTGTGTAGAAATGGGAAGCCATGGAATACTATCTCCAAGGCTCCAAGCAGTGGACGTTTAGTCACCCCAATTCAAGTTTACAGCTTCCTTATCCGTGTAGAATACTCAACCCGGCAAATCTTGTTGAGAAAAATGCACCATGCCCAAACACTGAGGACATGGTCTGGACGACCCGACGGACCACCAGATAGGAGAACAGTTTGATTGTTTTATGGGAAGCAACTTGTCCACTGTCTTTCTTTTTAGCCATCCAGAGACATATAACACCTTCACTTAGGCACCTAGAACCAGAAAATTTGCGATTCCGTCACCCTTACGTCTTTCGACTCACCTTAGACGGTACACTAGAATGATGGTCCACCGAGCTCGATAGCTGCAGTCGCTTAAGTGCGGCCAGTATCCAGTAATCGGGAGATAGTGGGTTCGAATCCCACTGTCGGCAGCCCTGAAGATGGTTTTCCGTGGTTTCCCATTTTCATACCAGGCAAATGCTGGGGCTGTACCTTAATTAAGGCCACGGGCGCTTCCTTCCCATTCCTAGGCCTTTCCTATCCCATCGTCGCCATAAGACATATATGTGTCGGTGCGACGTAAAGCAAAATAGCAAAATAAAAAGGAATGATGGTCCGAGAAGTGATAGTGGTTAAAGAGCCACTGACAGCAGAGTGCTACTGTGAAGAAATCCTGAGGCTCCATGTGTGACCTTTTCAGTCCTTACGCCTAGGAACGTTTCTCTATCAAGATAATACTCGTCCGCAAACAGATTCGAAGAATGTTAATATCAAGTTTGAAAACTTTTTCAGCCTGCTGGGACACGTGATTGGTTGCTCATTCACGGGAAGATCTTCCTCCCTGTAGATTTTTCGTCTGAATCATAATGGGGAAATTTGTCGCAACAATGTCTGTTTGTTCCCATGGCCTATCGAATGAACAGTTGTATTCATGTACGAGGTGGTGCAATGAGGTACCGGCTCTGAGATACTTTATTCTGTGCTGTAGTTGGCCCGAACATTGCCCAATGCAAATGACACTGAAAAATTACTTCTTTCTTTTGTTATTAATATTTCACTTGAACGTGCTGGTTCTCCTTTGCCACACAAATGTTTATGTCAATAAGAGGAACAACATACTCGTTATAACGTAATTTTACGTACAAAGAAGCCAACTCGGTAAGTCAAGCAGATAATATTCAGAACGATGGATATGATGAAGGCACCGTACACTTATTCATTGTCTGAAAAATATCCTTACAGAACTGATAAATATTTTTTGAAAATAATATTTTTCAGATTCTGAGATAGTGTGGCATATTCACTTTTCTTGACAAAACTGCGTATCTAATTGTCACTTCAATAATTCTCGTGGAATTTCACCATCTACCGACTACCAGTTAGCTCTTGATCTCATGTGAACCGTTTATACCCAAAAGAAAGGTGTTCCTTGAGCTTTAATAATGAGTAAAATGCACTGACATGAAGTTAAACGTTTGTTTTTATAACTTTGAACAGTTCACTGTGTTTGGGCATGCTTCTATTACACATTGATTTTGCTACGTTTCATGTAGCAGTCTATTCACAAATTAATTAAGTCCTTTCATAACGTTTCACGGGGTTACCACCTTTGAACACCTTAACTCGAAGGCTCTTATTAGTATTTCGACTCGAGCGCTGCTTGCGACATTTCTCTCTAAAGCAGTTGAATGCAGGTGACGGAAAGTAAGTTAGGGCCTACATGAAACATGTATGACATTAATTACTTTACCGGATTATAGTTTCTAGGAGTGGTCAAGAAATTGTTCTGTAGTTATGTTCATTATTCAGTCGGAATGGACTGGTGTTGGAGGAGTGAAATGAGTAAGAGTAATAGTGTAGAGAAGACTCAAGCCCGACTGGTTCGACTCTTGATAACTTTACTGGAGGATAATTGACAAGAAAGTCAGTTTCTCGTCGTTGTTATTCCACATAACACTTTCGGTCACACAGTTCATGATCACAGACTAATAGTTACATGCAACGGAAATTGCCCGTGCCAACTTAAACAGTGATATTATCTGTCCTGACTGACTGACTGACTGACAGATTCATCATCGCCGAGCCAAAACTACTGGACATAAAGAAATGAAATTTTGCGCATAGATTCATATTAAGATGTAGGTGCTCGCTAAGAGAGGATTTTTGGATATTCCTTTGCTAAGGGGGTGAAAAGGGGGTTGAAATTTTAAAATGAGTGTATCTATATCTCAAAACTTTGAAATTTTACAGATATAAAAATTGGTACTTAGAATCTCCTTTAAAAATAAGGAAACATGTATTTTTTGTTTTCCGAAAATCCCAATAGGAGGGGTGAAAAACGGTAAGAAAAGGGGTTGATTGCCTTTAATCAGAATACCGGTACCTATATCTCAGAAACTGAAGATATTACAGACCTGAAAATTGATACTTTTGATCTCTTTTAAAAATAAAGAAACACGTATCTTTTTGTTTTTGGAAAATCCAATTAATGGGAGGGTGAAAAGGGGGTGAATTTTTAAAAACAATGCACCTATATCTCAAAACTTTGAAAGTTTACAGATGTAAAAATAGGTATTTGATATCTTCATTAAAAATAAAAAACACGAATTATTTTGTTTTCGGAAAATCATAATAGGAGGGGTGAAAAGGGGTGAAAAATTGATTGAATGCCTTTAATGAGGATACTTATACCTCAGAAACTGAAGATATTACAGACCTGAAAATTGGTACTTTTGATCTCTTTTTAAAATAAAGAAACACGTATTATTATTTTTTGGAAAATCCAATTAATGGGAGGGTGAAAAAGGGGAGTGAATTTTTAAAAACAATGCACCTATATCTCAAAACTTTGAAAGTTTACTGATGTAAAAATAGGTATTTGGAATCTTCATTAAAAATAAAGAAACACGTATTTTTTTGTTTTCGGAAAATCATAATAGGAGGGGTGAAAAGGGGTGAAAAATTGATTGAATGCCTTTAATGAGGATACTTATATCTCAGAAGCTGACGATATTACAGACCTGAAAATTGGTGTTTGGAATCTCCTTTAAAAATGAAGAAGTACGCATTTTTTGTTTCTGGAAATTCCAATTAATGGGGGGGGGGGTGAAAAGAGGGTGAATTTTTAAAATGAGTATATCTATATCTCCAAACTTTTAAAGTTTATAGATGTAAAAATTGATATTTAGAATCTCCTTAAGAATAAAGAAACACTTATTTTATTTTCGGAAAACTCAAATAGGAAGGGTGGAAAAGGGTGAAAATGGGTTGAATGACTTTAATGAGGCTACTTATATTTCAGAACCTGAAAATTGGTGTTTGGGATCTCCTTTGAAAATGTTACGGAGTTTTCCGTGGTAGTTAGAGGTGAAAGAAGGTGCGGGGGGTGAACAGGTCTCAGGCTACGAAATTAAAGTGAATTTAAAATTTAACAAGGTTATATTTTCTTAGCAAAAACAAGAAATAACAATAATGGCAGGTACAGAGTAGCAAAACCACTAATCGAGAATGTACAATTACAGGATTTGGGGCTCCGAGAGCCAGACACACAATTCTTGAGCAATTAGCCCAACTTTACGATATACAGAATTCAACAAAGGGGCAGAAGACCCCAATCAAGCCCAGGAGCACTTGCTCCCCATTACATCATAAAGCCTCCTCGAGGCGCGCAGAAACAAACTTCAAAAGAGCGATCTGCTCTCAAAGGTTAAGCCTATCAAAGGCCACACCAAACTCCACCTTCAAGTTTTCCTCTAATGACATAAACACAGGGGTAAAGATACCCAACCTACTGAGGCCTATTAAGTGAGAAAATTTAATTACCTGGCCTCTAAAATACCAATTTGAGAGGAGGCGAACTTGCGCTCCTAATACACTTTGTTTAAAACCTACTTGGCACTAGGCCGTTAATGCAAGGGCTAATCCCATACTAAAGAGGTGACTTTTAGAAGGAAACAATTTACATTACGTTAAGGAAGAAACGGTTGTGAAAATAAGTTCACCTCAATGCAATATGAGAGGGAGCTCGAGAGGGTTAAGCACTCTCTATCCCAATATGAAGCTTAAAAGATAGAATAAATACAAAGATTCGTTACATTTTAGGGAAAGTTACATGGTGGAAAAGCTTCGGACCCGCCCCGAGAGTTAAACTGCTGAGCTAGCAAGAAAAGAAGTTATTAATCGGCCATTACCTGGTTGTTGAACTGCTGCCCGAAGAAAGAGGCGCTACCCGCCCCCTACTATGTACTTTACACACTGAAAGATGGTACTGAAGTGGCCCGGAGACCCTAAAATCAGCAGTTTATATACTCTCGCAGAAAGTTCGAGGCGTTTCAGGAAGGAAAACACCCGCCCACAAACATTTTATTGGTGGATAAAGAAAACCCCTACACAAGATGAAGAAGAAACACATTATTGGTGGAAAATTAATTAAAGAAATTCGGGATTGGCTAAATTCAAAACAAGGGGAAAGAAAGGGTTAATATTGCCAACTTAAACAATGACTGAAAGAAATTTAGCAAAGAACAAACTTTTGAAATTAAATTTTCTCCAAAAAAACAGTTCTTTCACTTTGCACTAAGGTGCGCCGTTGTAGTTCTTCAGTAGTGTCCTCTAGAAGAGAATGTTCACACTTCTTACTACAAGCAAAACAAAAATACGTCGAAAACAACACAGTTTAGAAACTTCAAAATCTCCAAGTAGTGACATCTTCAGGATAACTTGAAAATTAACACATAAGACAAAGTTCAGACTTCTTCCAGTAGGGGAGTTTCAACTGGCGCCAGGTTTGAATTAGCGGCGTGGAGGTGTACCGCCCGGTACAGACCTCCCCCCCCCCAAAAGTCCCATCCAGGGGTGACACATGAAATTCGTTAAAAACAAGGTCCAAGTTATGATGTTGATATGGAGATTAATTGCAGAAGAATTTTTAAAAATTTTCTAAGTTTATTCTGATCCAGTTTCAAAATTCTTGTAGTAACTGTTGAAGTAATGTCTTTATGTTTGTAGAAGTTGAATTCAGAAGGAAAATATTAGTTTTTGAAGTTGAGGAAAAAAAAATCTTCTAAGTCCACCAGATGTTGCTGTTGAATTCCCAAGTGTAGTAATTGCTGATAGTAAATGTCCATGTAGTTGATTAAATATTTCGATGTTGATTAAATTGGATGGCCAGACCGGCCGTTGCAGCTTGTGTCCAAAGGCGGCCGCTCGGACCCCTCAGGTACCCTGAGATACCGCTCGCCCGCACTATGGGAGGAGTAGTGGTGTTGAAGCACGCCGCGCCCGCGGTGAACATGCAGGTCGCGGGCCAGTTACAGGTTGTGCGCCGCACATCAGCCTTGGCCGGGAGGAGGGCTCCGGCTCGCCGTACACTGTCGTCCTCGCTGGAGTAGAGGGGGCCCTTCCTCTGTCCCAGTCGCGGCACGGCGCCGCGCGGCTGCGGGGGCACTGAAACATTAAAGCTAGGCGGCAGAATTTTGTTGGACCATCATCATCTTTTTTTGAGGGCACAGGCTTTGTGGAGAGGTTGAGGGGCCAGCGGCGTGCAGATATCCATGGCATTTTATATAAGCAAGCCAATGTGTGTAGTGGAGCAGGAGACGGGAGCGTGGTAATGGCCGTGGCGACGACAGGATGGCAGTTTAACGGTTCGGGGAAGGTTTTACAAAAATGCTTACATATAAAACAAAATATTATAGAAAGGGCAGAAGGCCTTAAAGGTGAAAACCTCAAAAAAATATAACCTTCATATTCCTTTCAAGATTATATGAAGCAAGTTAGCACAGAAATTATACAGGTTTCACCTGCGACAGGTGAACCCTAAATATCCTTTCGGTGGCTGGATTACTTAATAACAACGTAACCGGCGTCAGGAAATCGAGAATGACACACGGCCCATGAAATCTGGGGGCAAGCTTGCCCGCGGGAACAAACTTCTTTACCATCACTTGGTCGCCTACCTTCGAATTGGTGGGTCTCCGTCCACGATCATATCTTTCCCTAACCTTTTCATGAGACACCTTTAGATTGGCTTTAGCTTTCTTCCAAAGATCTTTGATATTATCCGGATCTATTGTCTCGGGTAGAATGTCACTCAGAGACCAGAGGTTAGAGAGCGGCGTGTTGGGAACGAACTTGAACATCAAAGAAGCTGGAGTAAACTTGTGAGATTCATGGACCGCCGAATTCAAAGCAAAAGCTAACCAATGCAGGGACGTGTCCCACCTAGAATGATCTTCATGATGATAGGCAATAAGCGCGGACCTGAGATTACGATTAACCCGTTCAGCCAGAGATGGTTGAGGGTAATAAGCAGAAGTCGTCACATGAGAGATGGACAAGTCAAAACAGAATTTACGAAAAAGATTTGATGTAAACGCCTTAGCATTATCAGACACAATATATTGGCACGGGCCAAAAGAAGCAAAAATAGAATTTAGGCAAGTAATGGTGGACTGAGCGGTAGCCAGCTTAGTCGGAAATAACCAGGAAAATCTTGTAAAACCATCTACGCATACAAAGATGAATTTGTTGGCATTTCCCTTTGACTGGGAGAAGGGTCCTACATAATCAATATACAGGCGTTCCATGGGGCGCGACGCTTGATGCGAAGACAGAAGGCCTACCTTGGTGGACATGGTTGGTTTACTAGGCAAACAAGATTTACAAGCTTTTACTAGTTCACGGATTTCACCGCCCATACCCTTCCAGATGAACCTTTCACGAATCTTTTCACGGGTTTTAAAGATTCCAAGATGCCCCCCTAATGGGGTCTCATGATAGTACTTGAAGATCATAGGTACAAGAACAGCTGGAACGACAACCTTCATCATCTTATCATGCCTTGATGGGCAACATAAAACACCATTCCTCAGAACATAAGGGACGACATGTTCCCCAGAAGAAAGGGTTTCCATTATCGGAGCAAGCGTCGGATCTTCACGTTGGTATTTCTCGATATCCCTAAAGAGCATGGGAGCATCTGTTAAGATGGCATTAACATCAGATAGCATGGACTCGGGAGGTGAAGAACTATCGACCGGATTATGGGTCTCGACCTCGTTGGAAAACATACGGCTGAGTCCATGAGCAACAACATTTTCGGTACCTCGGATATGCCTGACATCGAATTGGAAGGCAGAAATACGGATGGCCCAACGGGCTATACGACCAGTACGACGCGGCCTACCTAAGACCCAGCTTAAGGCTTGATTATCTGTCTCCAGGTCGAATTTGACATGTTCCAGATAGAGACGGAACTTTTCTAAGGCAAATAAGACTGCCGAACCCTCGAGCTCATAGATGGAATACTTGGCTTCATGAGCCGATAGAGTCCTAGATGCATAGGCGATGGGTCGCCTCCCTAGTTCAGTCTCTTGAAGAAGGACTGCAGCTACCGCCGAAGATGACGCGTCGGTTTGGACGATGAATTTCTTTGAGAAATCAGGCATAGCAACGACAGGGGCATTACAGAGAGCTAATTTAAGATCTTCAAAAGCGGCTTGTTGAGAAGGTCCCCACTCGAATTTGATGCCTTTCCTACGAAGAAGGTTTAAGGGCGCCGCTCTATTAGCGAAGTTAGGAATAAACTTCCTGAAGAAATTCACCATACCAATGAACCTGGCGATACCTTTAATGCCCTTGGGAGGTTTAAAATCACGGATGGCCTGTGTTCTAGAATGATCGACGGCAACACCATCAGGTGACACAATATGCCCTAGGAATGACATAGAGTGCTTCGCAAAGGCAACCTTGGACAACTTAACAGTTAACCCAGCCTTACGAAGGCGATTAAGAACTTCTCGTAGATGATCTAGATGTTCTTCAAAAGTCTCCGAAAATACGACGACATCATCCAAGTAGTGATACAAGTACTCAAATTTGATGTCGGAGAAGACCCTATCTAGCAGCCTAGTGAGTACAGCTGCTCCCGTGGGGAGCCCGAAAGGCACGCGGTTGTATTCATACAAATTCCAATCCGTGGCAAACGCTGTAAGATGTTTAGACTCCTCCGCTAGGGGAATTTGGTTGTAGGCCTGATTCAAATCCAAGATGGTGAAGAACTTGGCCTTACGGAACCATGAAAAACAAGAATGAAGGTCGGGAAGGGGCACAGACTGTAACACCACCTTCCGATTGAGAGCCCTATAATCAATGACAGGCCTGAAGCCCCCTTGGGGTTTCGGGACTAGAAAAATAGGCGAAGAATACGCCGATTTAGAGGGCCTAATAATACCATCCTTCAACATCTGATCGATGATTTCTTTTAGAGCCTTCATTTTAGGTGGAGATAGCCTATAAGGTGGAAAACGGACAGGAATCGAATCCGTGACCTCAATTTTGTATTCAATAAGGTCAGTAACACCAAGAGTATCAGAGAACACCTCTGGAAACGACTGACACAACTTACGAATACTATCAGCCTGCTCCTCAGGTAGATGTCTAAGGTCTAACAACATCTCATCCTGGGTAGGCGAAATAGATGAACATGACGCAGAATTACATTTTAACAAGGGGATTTTACAATTGGAAGCAAATTTGAATGTGCACGACTTACTCTGAAGATCGAGCACAAGACCCGTGTGAGAAATGAAGTCGGCTCCCAATATAATGGGGCAAGACAAGTGCTTAGCCACAAACAATTTAATTTTCCATGTAAATTTAAAAATGCGGATTTTGACATTTACAGAACCTAGAATTTCTAATGGAGATGAATTAGCCCAAGCATATTGAACAGAAGATGAACCATAGTCAGGTAGTTTACAAACCGATTTCAATTTTGAATACCATTGATCTGAAATAATTGAACAAACACTGCCTGAATCTAATAGAGCTGTTATAGGCTCATTATTTAACTCAATTTTAAGAAAAGGAACAGGTGCGGGGGTATCTGCCGCAATCCTAAGACACTCTTTGGGGCATTCAAAAGATGAATTTGAAGACCGAACGTTCCCTGAATTTACGACCTGTTTGCCAGGGGCTGAGCCTTGGGAAGCAGAATTAGTCGACTCAGCCGAAGCCGCTAGTCACTTATTATTAGTGACATTGGTGGAAGTTGCACCAGAAGTTGAGCAGGAGGGGGTGCTATTTGAATTTGGGCAATTCTTGGCGATATGTGAGAAAGCTCCACATTTAAAACAGCCTTGTGATGAGCCAGCTCCATTATTTGCCCTACTAGATTTGATCAATGGACACTTGTTCCGAAGACGGTCAGGCGACCCGCAAGCGTAACATTTACGAGGTGTGACTGATCGGCGAGGTGGAGGCCGAGTATTACTAAAAGAAGGCGGGGGTTCTTTCGCGACACGCAAAGAATCGGCGTATCTAACTCCTTCCGCTGAGACGGCCAATGCTTCAAGTTCAGAGAAGGTTTGCGGGCACGCCGCGAAACACAAATATGACCTATAGGATGGTGAAATTCCTTCTACAATAGCCTGTACAATCTGATCTTCAGGAAAATGAAGAGCAAACACCCTAGTATAAAACTTAATGTCTTGTATGAAATCAGCCAGATTTTCATCCAATCTTTGTACTCGATAATAGTACTTTTGAATCAGCGATGACCTCACGCGAGCAGGAATAAAATTTGCAAGCAAGTGTGCGTGAAAATCTTCAATAGATGACTGTTCAGCTATGGCTCTTACTATTTTGTCTGAGAGAATACCTATTGCATAGGGATGGATGATTTGCAAAATCTGACATGGAGAAAGAGAAAAAACAAGGGCATGATCCTGAAATTCAACTAAAAACCTTAAGAAAGAAATAACTTCACTGGTAGTGTTAACCGAAAACTTCGAGAACCACTGAGCAACATTGCCAATGGATGAGGCAAGCTGCTGAACCCAGGTGACATAGTAGGTAAAGGTTTCAGTGGCAAAGAAGTTAATTCAGAACGTACATTATTCAACGATGCACGGCGTTCAGACTCGTTGTCCAATGGGGCAGAGATCGTTTGAGCTCCAACGGTTATCCTATTGACTTCTCCCTTACGAGGCTCTTCCTCGCTACCTACATTCACCGTGGTGGGTTGATCGATTTTGCGAGGAACTTCCCCAGTTAACAATTGGGTAACCTTACTGGATAATTCAGAAATACTTTCAAGCAACGTACTAGCTTCCTTCCTCTGAACGTCATTCAACTTCAGAGACAACAGATCGTTAACTCTATTTGAAAAATGAAATAGCCTTGCTTGCACACGCTTAATTTGATTCGGAGAAGGATCATTTTCGTCAAAAAACTAACTACAGATGCTAGCCCAGTAGTATTCTCGGTGATCGTGGAAAGAGAGTCGTCAATTTATTTCTCTCCCAAAGTGGGGATGGAAATGGGCAAATCAAGGGACTCTCTAAGCTTGTTTGTGTCAACTGCAACCGTTTCCCAGATTGCACACATCTAATAGTTAATTCATAGATCAACTCCTCCTTGCGCAAATAGTTGAGATGGAGAACATCGCGAGGGCCGGGCATGATGACAGAACAATTTTGAAAAAGAAAAAAATCAAAATTTCCAGCAACAGAGAAAATTGTTAGAGTTCGAATCAAAGCAATGTTTAGCCGTCAAAAGGGGCTAAATTCGGACCCATTAAACCACGCTCTGCTACCACTTGTTACGGAGTTTTCCGTGGTAGTTAGAGGTGAAAGAAGGTGCGGGGGGTGAACAGGTCTCAGGCTACGAAATTAAAGTGAATTTAAAATTTAACAAAGTTATATTTTCTTGGCAAAAACAAGAAATAACAATAATGGCAGGTACAGAGTAGCAAAACCGCTAATCGAGAATGTACAATTACAGGATTTGGGGCTCCGAGAGCCAGACACACAATTCTTGAGCAATTAGCCCAACTTTACGATATACAGAATTCAACAAAGGGGCAGAAGACCCCAATCAAGCCCAGGAGCACTTGCTCCCCATTACATCATAAAGCCTCCTCGAGGCGCGCAGAAACAAACTTCAAAAGAGCGATCTGCTCTCAAAGGTTAAGCCTATCAAAGGCCACACCAAACTCCACCTTCAAGTTTTCCTCTAATGACATAAACACAGGGGTAAAGATACCCAACCTACTGAGGCCTATTAAGTGAGAAAATTTAATTACCTGGCCTCTAAAATACCAATTTGAGAGGAAGCGAACTTGCGCTCCTAATACACTTTGTTTAAAACCTACTTGGCACTAGGCCGTTAATGCAAGGGCTAATCCCATACTAAAGAGGTGACTTTTAGAAGGAAACAATTTACATTACGTTAAGGAAGAAACGGTTGTGAAAATAAGTTCACCTCAATGCAATATGAGAGGGAGCTCGAGAGGGTTAAGCACTCTCTATCCCAATATGAAGCTTAAAAGATAGAATAAATACAAAGATTCGTTACATTTTAGGGAAAGTTACATGGTGGAAAAGCTTCGGACCCGCCCCGAGAGTTAAACTGCTGAGCTAGCAAGAAAAGAAGTTATTAATCGGCCATTACCTGGTTGTTGAACTGCTGCCCGAAGAAAGAGGCGCTACCCGCCCCCTGCTATGTACTTTACACACTGAAAGATGGTACTGAAGTGGCCCGGAGACCCTAAAATCAGCAGTTTATATACTCTCGCAGAAAGTTCGAGGCGTTTCAGGAAGGAAAACACCCGCCCACAAACATTTTATTGGTGGATAAAGAAAACCCCTACACAAGATGAAGAAGAAACACATTATTGGTGGAAAATTAATTAAAGAAATTCGGGATTGGCTAAATTCAAAACAAGGGGAAAGAAAGGGTTAATATTGCCAACTTAAACAATGACTGAAAGAAATTTAGCAAAGAACAAACTTTTGAAATTAAATTTTCTCCAAAAAACAGTTCTTTCACTTCGCACTAGGGTGCGCCGTTGTAGTTCTTCAGTAGTGTCCTCTAGAAGAGAATGTTCACACTTCTTACTACAAGCAAAACAAAAATACGTCGAAAACAACACAGTTCAGAAACTTCAAAATCTCCAAGTAGTGACATCTTCAGGATAACTTGAAAATTAACACTTAAGACAAAGTTCAGACTTCTTCCAGTAGGGGAGTTTCAACTGGCGCAAGGTTTGAATTAGCGGCGTGGAGGTGTACCGCCCGGTACACAAAATAAAGATACACGTCTTTTTTGTTTTTGGTAACCCAATTAATAGGGGGGGGGTGAAAAAGGGATGAATTTTTAGAATGAGTGTATCTACATCTCAAAACTTTTAAAGATTATAGATGTAAAAGTTGGTATTTAGAATCTCCTTTAAAAATAAAGAAACGCGTATTTTTTGGTTTTCGGAAAATCCCAATGGGAAGGGTGGAAAAGGGGGGATAACGGTTGAATGCCTTTAATGAGGCTACTTATATTTCCGAACCTGAAGATATTACAGACCTGAAAATTGGTATTTAGGATCTACTTTAAAAATAAAGAAGCAGGTATTTTTTTCGTTTTTGAAAAATCCAAATAAATGGGGTGGAAAAGGGGTATGAATTTTTAAAATGAGTGTGCCTACGTCTTAAAACTTTAAACGTTTACACATGTAAAAATTGGTATTTAGAATCTCCTTTAAAAATAAAGGAACACGTATTTTTTGTTTCCTGTAAATCCCAATGGGAGGGGTGTAAAAGGGTGTAATCCCTTAATGAGGATATATATATATCAGAAACTGAAGATATTACAGAACTGAAAATTTGTATATGGGATCTCCTTTAAAAATAAAGAAACACGTATTATTTTGTTTTTGAAAAATCCAATTAATGGCGGCTAAACTGGAGTGACAAATTGGGGTGAATTTTTTGAAAGACTATATCTACAGAATATCTGAGAAACTTAAAATGTCACAGACGTAAAAAGTGGGTATTTGTAATTTTCTGTAAATGTAAAGAAACATAGGTGATTTGTTTTTCGAAACTCCCCTTAAGGGGAAATAAATATGGGTGAAATTTTAAAATGAGAATTTCTACAGTAAATATCAAAAAACTTAACATGTTACAGAAGTGAAAATGGTATTCTTATCTCTATTAAAAACAAAGATACGTGTATTTTTAGTTTTCAGAAATACCGCTTGGGTGGAAGGGGGGGTGTGTACAAATGTTGTCGATTTCTTTTAATTGGGCTACTGATATCTCAAAAACGAATATGTTACAGACGTGAAATTTGATATTTGGAATCTGCTTTAAAAGCAAAGAAACACGTATTTTCGGAAAATCCAATGGCGGGGGGGGGGGGGGGGGTGAAAGAATTGAAAATTTAATTGACTGATAGTATGAGAATACATACATCTAATAAAAACTAAAGTTGTTACAGACGTAAACATTGGTATTTGGCTCTCCTTTAAAAACAAGGAAAAACGCGTTTTGAAGGGGAAACCATCTTAGGCGGCGGGAGTGAAAAGGAGTTGAATTCCTTTCATGAGGACACACAAATAAAAAACTGAAGAAGTTAAGACTTTTGATAATTCGTATTTAGATGATAATTTACTATTAAAGAAACAAGTATTTATAGCCGGAAAATTCACCTGCGCGGGGGGGGGGGGGGGTGAAAGGAAGTGAAAAAAGGTGGAACATTTTTATGGGGATACTTATATCCCAAAACTGAAGGTAATAGACGTGAACATTGGTGATTAGAATCTCCTTTAAACATAAAGAAACACGCCTTCTTTTAATTTTTCTTTGGGGGGGGGGGCAAATAAACTTAACGGCGGTGGTGTGTAAAAGGAGGTGAGACCAATTGATTTTACTGTTCGTAATGTACTTATAAGGAGCCTCCGTTGCTCAGGTGGCAGCGCGCCGGCCTCTCACAGCTGGGTTCCGTGGTTCAAATCCCGAACACTCCATGTGATATTCGTGCTGGACAAATCGGAGACGGGTCAGGATTTTCTGCGGATACTCCGGTTTTCCCTGTCATCATTCATTCCAGCAACACTGCCGAATATTTAATTTCATTTGTCATTCATCGCTCATTGCCCCCAGAGGAGTACTTCGGCAGCCGGCACAATTCCTATTGTCGCCGCTAGATGGGACTTTATTCATTCCATTCCTGACCCTGTCGAATGATTGGAAACAGGCTGTAGATTTTCGATGTACTTATTCTGATCATTAACCGATAATTTTTAATCTTTCCTGGGTTCGATTTCAACAGCCACCTTTTCCTTCGGAGGACATTCTTAGATTACAGTAGACTTTCCTGGCATATAAATAAAAATTTTAACACATTTGAAATAAACGATAGGAATGAGATTGACAGTCAAATTTTTCACCTCTATAATAAGGTCAATAATGCACGGAAATATGTCATTCGTATCGCCAGAAATCCCGCACACTTGCCTACGCGCGACAATGGTGCTGGTCACATTGTCAACAATGACAATGGTAGCAGATGTAATTTACCGCCAAGTAGCGGTCTTACATCTTGCTGTGGGGCCCAGAACACCTAATAATAATAATAATAATAATAATAATAATAATAATAATAATAATAATAATAATAATAATAATAATAATAATAATAATAATAATAATAATAATAATAATAATAACTATGTTCTGGACCGTCGTCAAATTGTGCGGACCACGCTGGAAATGACTACGAATACAGTCAATCCGCGGGTTCAGTACCGCCAAGGCACCCAAGACGACACCACGCCGGATCTCCTTCAGGATTTGATCCATACTAAAATCGCTTACAGGAAAAGATGGCAAAAATTTAGGGACCGAACTGACCGCGTGGAATTCCTGGACCTACCTCGGGAAGTACAAAATCGATTGCTGGAAAGAAAGATTGAAAAATGTGAGGAACTTTGCCGTAATCTGTCAGAAAACGAGTCAGATCGCGAATTGTGGCGGATTCTCTCAGAAAACGAGTCAGATCGAGAATTTCAGACGATTATATATAAAACGTTAAGCATTTAATAATAAATTTCAGTATAATACCGCAGCGAAGCACGGGTATCTTGCTAGTCTATATATATAAAGTAGCTTGTCCTGACTGACTGACTGACTGACTGATTCATCATCGCCGAGCCAAACTACTGGACATAAAGAAATGAAATTTTGGGGATATATTCATATTAAGATGTAGGTGCTCGCTAAGAGAGGATTTTTGGATATTCCGTCGCTAAGGGGGTGAAAAGGGGGGTGAAATTTTAAAATGAGTGTGTCTATATCTCAAAACTTTCAAAGTTTACAGATGTGAAAATGGGTATTTAGAATCTTCTTTAAAAATAAGGAAATACGTATTTTTTTGTTTTCAGAATATCCCAATAGGAGGGGTGAAAAGGGGTGAAAATTGGTTGAATGCCTTTAAAGAGAATACTTATATCTCAGAAACTGAAGATATTACATACCTCAATATTGGTACTTTTGATCGCTTTCAAAAATAAAGAAACACATTTTTTTTTGTTCTTGGAAAATGCAATAAACGCGAGGGTGAAAGGGGGGTGAATTTTTAAAATGAGTCCATCTATATCTCAAAAGTTTTAAAGTTTAGAGATATAAAAATTTATAATTAGAATCTTCATAAGAAATAAAGGAACACGTATGTTTTTTGTTTTCGGAAACTCCCAATAGGAGGGGTGAAAAGGGGTGAAAATTGGTTGAATGCCTTTAAAAGAGAATACTTATATCTCAGAAACTGAAGATATTACATAACTCATAATTGGTACTTTTGATCGCTTTCAAAAATAAAGAAACACATATTTCTTTGTTTTTGGAAAATCCAATTACTGCGAGGGAGAAAAGGGGGTGAATTTTTGAAATGAGTGCATCTATATCTCAAAAGTTTTAAGTTTAAAGATGTAAAAATTGGCATTTAGAATCTTCATTAAAAATAAAGGAACACGTATTTTTTTGTTTTCGGAAAATCCCAATAGGAGGGATGAAAAGGGGTGAAAATGGGTTGAATGCCTTTATACAGAATACTTATATTTCAGAAACTGAAGATATTACAGACCTCAAAATTGGTACTTTTGATCGCTTTCAAAAATAAAGAAACACATATCTTTTTTTTTTGGAAAATCCAATTAATGCGAGGGTGAAAGGGGGGTGAATTTTTAAAATGAGTGCATCTATATCTCAAAAGTTTTAAAGGTTAGAGATGTTAAAATTGGTATTTAGAATCTTCATTAAAAATAAAGGAACACGTAGTTTTTTGTTTTCAGAAAATCCCAATAGGAGGGGTGAAAAGCGGTGAAAATGGGTTGGATGCCTTTATACAGAACACTTATATCTCAGAAACTGGAGATATTACAGACCTCAAAATTGGTACTTTTGATCGCTTTCAAAAATAAAGAAACAGGTATTTTTCGTTTTGGGAAAATCCAAATAATGGGGGTGAAACGGGGGATGAAATTTCTAAAATGAGTGTATCTACATCTGAAAAATTTAAAGTTTATAGATGTAAAATTTGGTATTTAGAATCTCCTTTAAAAATAAAGGAACACGTATTTTTTTGTTTTCGGAAATTCCCAATAGGAGGGATGAAAAATGGTGAAAAATGGGTTGAATGCCTTTAAAGAGAATACTTATATCTTAGAAACTGAATATATTACAGACCTAAAAATTGGCATTTGGGATCTACTTTAAAAATAAAGAAACAGGTATTTTTTCGTTTTTCGAAAATCCAAATAATGGGGGGTGAAAAGGGGGGTGAATTTTAAAAATGAGTGTGTCTACATATTAAAACTTTAAACGTTTACAGATGTAAAAATTGGTGTTTAGAATCTCCCTTAAAAATAAAGGAACACGTATTTCTTTGTTTTCTCTAAATCCCAATAGGAGGGGTGTAAAAGGGTGAATAATGGTTTGAATGCCTTTAATGAGGATACATATATCTCAGAAACTGAAGATATTACAGAACTGAAAATTTGTAAATTGGACCTCCTTTAAAAATAAAGAAACACGTATATTTTAGCTTTTGGAAAATTCAATTAATGGAGGTTAAACAGGAGTGGCAAATTGGGGTGAATTTTTGAAAGACTATATCTACAGAATATCCGAGAAGCGTAAAATGTTACAGACGTAAAAAGTGGGTATTTGGAATCTCCTGTAAGTGTAAAGAAACATAGGTGATTTGTCTTTGGAAACTCCACTTAAGGGGAACTAAAAAGGGGTGAAATCTTAAAATGAGAATTTCTACAGTATATCTCAAAAAACTTAACATGTTAGAGAAGTGAAAAATGGTAATTCTTTATTCTATTAAAAATAAAGAAACATGTATTTTTTGTTTTCGGAAATAACACTTGGGTAGTGGGGGGGGGGGTTAAAGTGATTGAAAATGGTGTTGAATTATTTTAATTAGGCTACTGATATCTCAAAAATGAAGATGTTACACACGTGAAATTTGATTTTTGGAATCTGCTTTAAAAGTAAACAAACACGTATTCTCGGTAATTCCAATGAAGGGGGTTTGGGGATTAAAGAATTGAAAAATTAATTGACTTAATTGTATGAGAATACATACAGCTAATAAAAACTAAACTTGTTACAGACGTAAAAATTGGTATTTTGATCTAGTTTAAAAACAAAAAAACCGCGTTTTGGGGGGGCGGGAGTGAAAAGGAGTTGAATTCCTTTCATGAGGGCACATAAATCATAAACTGAAGAGGTTAGAGTGGTGATAATTGGTATTTAGAAGATCCTTTACTACAAAAGGAACAAGTATTTTTTGCCTTAATATCACTTTGTGAGGGAGGGGGGGGGAGTGTGAAAGGAAGTTAAAAATGTTAATTATTTTTAAGGGGGTACTTATATCTCAAAACTGAAGGTAATAAACGTGAACACTGGTATTTGTAATCTCCTTTAAACATAAAGAAACATGCCGCCTTTTAATTTTTTGGGGGGTGGGGGTAAATAAATTTAACGGCGGTGGGATGTAAAAGGAGGTGAGACCAATTGATTTTACTGTTCATAATGTACTTATAAGGAGCCTCCGTTGCTCAGGCGGCAGCGTGCCCGCCTCTCAGAGCGGGGTTCAGTGTTTCAAATCCCGGTCACTCCATGTGACATTCGTGCTGGACAAAATGGAGGCGGGACAGATTTTTCTCCGGATACTCCGGCTTTCCCTGTCATCATTCATTCCAGCAACACTGTCCAATATTTCATTTCATTGGTCACTCATCGATCATTGCCCCAGAGGGGAGCTTCGGCAGCTGGCACGATTCCTCTCTTCGCCGCTAGATGGGGCTTTATTCATTCCATCCCTGATCCTGTCGAATGATAGGAAACAGGCTGTAGACTTTCGATGTACTTATTCTGATCATAAACCGATTATTTTTAATCTTTCCTGGGTTCTTTTTCAACAGCCATCTTTTCCTTCGGAGAACGTTCTTAGATTACAGTAGATTCTCCTGGCATATAAATAAAAATCTACACACATTTGAAATAAACGATAGAAATGAGATTGGCCGTCAAATTGTTCACCTCTATAATAAGGTCAATAATACACGGAGGTATGTCATTCGTATCGCCAGAAATCCCGCACACTTGCCTACGCGCGACAATGGTGCTGGTCACATTGTCAACAACGACAATGGCAGCAGATGTAATTTACCGCCAAGTAGCGGTCTTGCATATTGCTGTGGGGTCCAGAACATATAATAACAATAATAATAATAATAATAATAATAATAATAATAATAATAATAATAATAATAATAATAATAATAATATAATAATGTTCCGGACCGTCGTCACATGTGCGGACCACGCTGGAAACGGGTCCTGGACGGCTAATGACTAACAATGCAGTCCGGCCGCGGGTTCAGTAGGCTACCGCCAAGGCACCCTAGACGACACCACGACAGATCCCCGGAAGGATTTCATCATATTAAAAATGCTTATAGGAAAAGATGGCAAAGATTTAAGGACCCAACTAACTGGGTGGAATACCTGGACCTAGCCCTGGAAGTACGAAATTGATTGCTGGAAAGAAAGATTGAAAAATGGTAGGAAACATGCCGTAATCTATTAGTAAACGAGTCCGATCGCGAATTTTGGCGGATTCTCGCAGAAAACGAGTCAGATCGCGAATTTCGGCGGATTATATATCTAAAACAATAAGCATTCGATTATAAATTTCAGTATAATACCGTAGCGAAGCACGGGTATCTTGCTAGTCTATATATATAAAATAACTTATCCTGACCGATTCATCATCGCCGAGCCAAAACTACTGGACATAAAGTAATGAAATTTTGGGGATATATTCATATTAAGATGTAGGTGCTCGCTAAGAGAGGATTTTTGGATATTCCGTCGCTAAGGGCGTGAAAAGGGGGGTGAAATTTTAAAATGTGTGTATCTATATCTCAAAACTTTAAAATTTTACAGATATAAAAATTGGTATTTAGAATCTTCTTTAAAAATAAGGAATCACGTATTTTTTGTTTTCAGAAAATCCCAATAGGAGGGGTGAAAAAGGGTGAAAATTGGGGAAAATGGGTTGAACGCCTTTAATCGACTACCGGTACTTCTATCTCAGAAACTGAAGATATTACAGACCTGAAAATTGGTACTTTTGTTCTCTTTTAAAAATAAAGAAACACGTATTTTTTGTTTTTGGAAAATCCACATAATGGGAGGGTGAAAAGGGGATGAATTTTTATAATGAGTGAATCTATATCTCCAAACTTTTAAAGTTTGCAGATGTAAAAATTGGTATTTAGAATCTTCATAAAAATAAGGAAACACGTATTATTTTGTTTTCGGAAAATCGCATTAGGAAGAGTGAAAAATGGGTTGAATGCCTTTAATGAGGCTACTTATATCTCAGAAACTGAAGATATTACAGACCTGAAAATTGGTGTTTGCGAACTCCTTTAAAAGTAAAGAAACACGTATTTGTTGTTTCTGGAAAACCAAATTAAGGGGGGGGAGTGAAAAAATGGTAATATTTTAAAATCAGTGTATCTATATCTCAAAATGTTTAAAGGTTATAGATGTAAAAATTGGTATTTAGAATATCCTTTAAAAATAAAGAAACATGTAAATTTTGTTTTCGGAAAATCCTAATAGGAAGGGTGGAAAAGGTTGAAAAACGGATCGAATGCATTTCATGAGTCTACTTATATTTCAGAACCTGAAAATATTACAGACCTGAAAATTGGTGTTTGGGATCTCCTTTAAAAATATGGAAACACGTATTTTTTGTTTGTGGAAAATGCAATTAATGGGGGGGTGAATAGGGGGATGAAATTCTAAAATGAGTGTATCTATATCTCAAAACTTTAAAAGTTTACAGATGTAAAAATTGGTATTTAGAATATTCTTTAAAAATAAGAAAACACGTACCTTTTTGTTTTCGGAAAATCCAAATAGGAGGGATGAAAAAAGGTGAAAAAGGGGTTGAATGCCTTTAATCAGGATACCGGTACTTATATCGCAGAAACTGAAGATATTACAGACCTGAAGATTGGTACTTTTGATCTCTTTTAAAAATAAAGAAACACGTATTTTTTTGTTTCTGAAGATCGAATTAATGGGAGGGTGAAAAGGGGGTGAATTTTTAAAATGAGTGCATCTATACCTCAAAACTTTGAAAGATTTCAGATGTAAAAATTAGTATTTAGATTCTTCATTAAAAATAAAGAAACATGTATTTTTGTTTTCGGAAAATCCCAATAGGAGGTGTGAAAAGGGTTGAAAAACGGGTTGAATGCCTTTATTGAGGATACATATATCTCAGAAACTGAAGATATTACAGATCTGAAAATTGGTGTTTGGGATCTCCTTTAAAAATAAAGGAATACGTATTTTTTTGTTTTTTGATAATCCAATTAATGCGGGGAGTGAAAGGGGTGAATTTTTAAAATGAGGGTATCTATATCACAAAACCTTCAAAGTTTATAGATGTAAAAATTGGTATTTAGAATCTCCTTTAAAAATAAAGAAACATGTATTTTTCGTTTTTTGGAAAATCTCAATACGAAGCGTGGAAAAGAGTGAAAAAATGGTTGAATGTCTGTAATGAGGCTACATATATTTCAGAACCTGAAGATATTACACACCGAAAATTTGGTATTTGTGATCTACTTTAAAAATAAAAAAACAGTTATTTTTTCGTTTTGGAAAATCCAAATAATGGGGGGTGAACAGAGGGGCGGATTTTTAAAATGAGTGTGTCTACACCTTAAAACCTTAAAAGTTTACAGATGTAAAAATTGGTATTTAAAATCTCCATTAAAAACAAAGAACACGTATTTCTTGTTTTCTGTAAATCCCAATAGAAGGGGATGGTGAATAATGGGTTGAATGCCTTTAATGAGGATACACATATATCAGAAACTGAAGATATTACAGAACTGAAAATTTCTATATGGGATCACCTTTAAAAATAATTAAACACGCATTTTTTTGTTTTCGGAAAGTTCAATTAATGGCGGTTAAACAGGGGTGACGAATTGGGGTGAATTTTTTGAAAGACTATATCTACAGAATATCTGAGAAACGTAAAATATTATAGACGTAAAAAGTGGGTATTTGTGATCTCCTGTAAAAGTATAGAAACATAGGTGATTTGTTTTTGGAAACTCCAGTTAAGGGAAACTAAAATGGGTGAAATTTTAAAATGAGAATTTCTACAGTATATGTCAAAAACATGTTACAGATGTGAAAAATGGTATTTTTATCTCTATTAAAAATAAACAAACCTGTATTTTTAGTTTTCGGTAATACCACTTGGGTGGAGGGGGGGTGAAAGTGACCGAAATGATGAATTAATTAATTAGGCTACTGATATCTTAAAAATGAATATGTTACATACGTGAAATTTGATATTTGGAATCGGCTTTAAAGTAGAGAAACACGTATTCTCGGAAAATCCAATGTACGGGGGGGGGGGGTGAAAGAATTGAAAAATTAATTGACTTAATTGTATGAGAATATATAAATCTAATAAAAACTAAAGTTGCTACAGACGTGAAAATTGGTATTTGTATCTCCTTTAAAACAAAGGAAAACGTGGTTTTGGGGGGAGCGTGAAATCATCTTGGGGGTGGGAGTGAAAAGATTTGAATTCCTTTCATGAGGAAACATCAATCAAAAACTGAAGAAGTTACAGTCGTGATAATTGGTATTTAGAAGATCCTTTACTATTAAAGAAACAAGTATTTTTTGCCGGATAATTCACTTTGGGGTGGGGTAGTGTGATCGGAAGTGAAAATAGTGAATTATTTTTATGAGGATACTTAGGCTATATCTCAAAACTGAATGTAATAGACGTGAACATTTGTGTTTGGAATCTCTAAACGTAAAGAAACACGCCTTCTTTTAATTTTTTGGGCGGGGGGGTTAATAAAGTTAACGGCGGTGGGGTGTAAATGGAGGTGAGACCAATTGATTTTGCTGTTCATAATGTACTTATAAGGAGCCTCCGTTGCTCAGGCGGCAGCGCGCCGGCCTTTCACTGCTGGGTTCCGTGGTTCAAATCCCGGTCACTCCATGTGACATTCGTGCTGGATAAAACGGAGGCTGGTCAGGTTTTTCTCCGGATACTCCGGTTTTCCCTGTCATCATTCATTCCAGCAACACTGTCCAATATTTCATTTCGTTTGTCATTCATCGATAATTTCCCCAGAGGTGGGCTTCAGCAGCCGACACAATTCCTATTGTCGCCGAAAATGGGGCTTTATTCATTCCATTCCTGACCCTGTCGAATGACTGGAAACAGGCAATAAATTTTCGATGTACTTATTCTGATCATAAACCGATCATTTTTAATCTTTCCTGGGTTCGTTTTCGACAGCCATCTTTTCCTTAGGAGAACGTTCTTAGTTTACAGTAGATTCTCGTGGCACATACATAAAAATTTAAACACATTTGAAATAAACGATAGTAATGAGATTGACCGTCAAATTGTTCACCTCTATAATAAGGTCAATAATGCATGGAAGTACGTCAATCGCATCGCCAGTAATCCCGCACACTTGCCTCCGCGCGACAATGGTGCTGGTCATATTGTCAACAATGACAATGGCAGCAGATGTAATTTACTGCCAAGTAGTGGTCTTGCATCTTGCTGTGGGGTCCATAACATCTACAATAATAATAATATTAATTATAATAATAATATTAATAATAATAATAATAATAATAATAATAATAATAATAATAATAATAATAATAATAATAATAATAATGTTCTGGACCGTCGTCAAATGTGCGGACCACGCTGGAAACGGTTCCTGGGTAGGTAATGACTAAGAATGCAGTCCAGTCGCGGGTTCAGTACCGCCAAGGCATCCAAGACGACACCACGCCGGATCTCCTGAAGGATTTGTTCCATATTTAAAATGCTTATAGGAAAAGATGGCAAAGATTTAGGGACCCAACTGACCAGGTGGAATACCTGGACCTAGCCCGGGAAGTCCGAAATCGATTGCTGGAAAGAAACATTGAAAAATGGGAGGAAACTTGCCGTAATCTATTAGAAAACGAGTCAGATCGCGAATTTTGGCGACTTTTGGCAAAAAACGAGTCAGATCGCGAATTTCTGCGTATTATATATCTAAAACAATAGGCATTCAATTACAAATTTCGGTATAATACCGTAGAGAAGCACGGGTATCTTGCTAGTCTATATCGTCGTCTTACTTCTAAAACCTCGTATGTTACAATGTTCTTCCTACCCATTATATTCCTTAACACTGGTCACGCTTCCCAGCCACATATTTATATGCAGTCCATCACAACCTTTTCATAGTGTTCATTTTCCTGTTCAAACGTGTAAAGAAAAATGGACCTTACCATACAGTATTGCAGGGATGTTGTTTTCATGGCGAAATTATGCACTCCTAATGTTTAACGTATTTAAGTTTCATTTTCCTTTACAGATAACCGTAGGAAAATGAACACAACGAAAATTGCTCTGATGGACTGTACATCCATATGTGGCTGGGAAGGAGAAAAATGGATAGGAAGTGCATCGGTAGATACGAGGTTTTAGAAGTAAGCCATCGATATACAGTATATAAAATAACTTGTCCTGGCTGACTGACTGACTGCCTGACTGATTCATCATCGCCGAGCCATAACTACTAGGCATAACGAAATGAAATTTTGAGGATACATTCATAGTACAATGTAGGTGCTCGCTAAGGGAGGATTTTTGGATATTCCATCGCTAGGGGGGTGAAAAGGGGGGTGTAATTTTAAAATGAGTATATCTATGTCTCAAAACTTTAAAAGTTTACAGATGTAAAAATTGGTATTTAGAATCTCCCTTAAAAATAAGGAAATATATATTTTTTCTTTTCGGAAAATCCAAATAGAAGGGGTGGAAAAGGGTGAAAAAGTGGTTTAATGCCTTTAATGAAGATACGTATATCTCTGAAACTGTAGATATTACATACCTGAAAATTCGTACTTAGAATCTCCTTTAAAAATAAAGAAACACGTACTTTTTGATTTCTGAAAATCCAATTAATGGGAGGGTGAAAAGGGAGGTGAATTCTTATAAAGGGTGTATCTATATCAGAGGTTCCCAACCTTTTGTGGCCCATATCCCCTTTCTGGAAGTTAACTATCACATATCGCCCCCTTTTCATTTTCATTGCATGCTTAATTATAATTTGAAGTAAAGTGTAGATAATAAAGCGGTTTTATAATTTTAAACAATTTTGCTACCATATATAAAAACAACCGATGCCGTTTTATCCGGTAATAAAAAATTTAAAATGTACATTTTTAGAGATTTTTTAACAACAAAGAAGTTAAATAATTAACAAGGATCTTTGACGTACATTTATAAAGTGTAATCTGGAAAAATTGAGAAAGGTGACAGTTAAATCTGGAAAAATACATGAAAGTTTGAAAACTTTGTTATTTTATTTTACCTTTTCAATGGCTGCCTTGTGCTTGGTGGATGTCAGTTAAAGCTTGAAAATCTGGCTGTATTTTCGTCAAGTTTAGGCGCAAGTCTCCTTTGAGGCAAATGTCCGACTTATTTATTTGTTTTGTGAGGAACTGGACAACAGAACTAAATCCTTTTCCAACTAAGAATGTTGACGGGAACGAGATGAGAAGTGGTTCAGTTTTCCCCACAGTTGTGGATAAGTGTCCATGAGCTTCCCCCAGGCTAACTCGTAACCTCTCTGCTTGAAAATGATTTTCGCCTCACAGTCATACTTCAGATCTAGAAACTTCGTCTGAAAAGAGTTATCAAGCTTATCCAAAGCTTCAAACGATAATGGATCTAGAATCCAATACGGAATTTGTAACTTGGTCAAATCTTCAAATCTTGAATCCATGTCGGTTTTAACTGGTGAAGGTGATCAGTAAAACTTAGAATTTTGTCTTATGGGAGTTCAGGAGTCTCGTTATCTGACAGTGAACACCTTCTAAGGGTCAGAAACTAAATCAGCTTTTTACGGCCAATATTTACCTTGTGAATATCAAACTTGGTGATGAATGATGAAATAATTCCTTTGGTCTTGATAAGGTTCATCTTGTTTCCTTGAAGCCTTATATTGACTTCGTTCATGTTTTCAAAAATATCTGTAAAGTACGAAAGTACCAACTTTCGTTGCTTCAAATTCTCACTTAAAACGGGATCAGACGTGTCGAGAAACTCGGTAACCGTGTCAAATAATTCGAAAGCCACCTCACGGCCGTATGTAGAAGCAAGCGTTCGAATTCCTCGTCATTTTCATGGCTCAGTTGTCGGAATAAACGATCAATGAGAGAATTAGCTTTGATATTGTTGACACCAGTAATAACCAGTTGTAGGATTTCATGCAGGACATCACTCAATTTTTTCGCAGATAAGTGTTGACGATGAATCGCGCAGTGAATAGTGATGACTTCTGGTACTTCCTTCTTAAGGTGGGCTAGAAACCAAGCATGGCGACCTGATATGGCAGGAGCACCGTCTGTTGCGCAAGCGCTCACGTTTGTTAGGGGAATATCTTTTTCCTCATAAAATCTTGCACCACTTCAAAAATCGACGATCCCTTCGTATCAGTGATCAAAGTTCTAGCAAACAACATTTCCTCGGTAATTTCCTTTTGTTCATTGGTAAAACCTCACGTAAGATAATTAAATACAATTGCTTTGTTATCAATTCATCAATCTGCAATGCATATTTACTTTTTTCAACAAATTGGCGAGTTTGGATTCAACGTCCGTAGTCATTTCGTCAGTTCGCCTGGAACCAGTATTGTTGCTGAAAGGAAGCGATTGACTTATTACTAGGGCCCTCGCCTAGTATGATTTCGACCGTTTTTTTTTTTTTTTTTTTTTTTTTTTTTTTTTTTTTTTTTTTTTTTTGTAGCCGGTAAAACAAGGGTTTCACAATTTGTGTCAGGTTTACCACATTTAGCGATCAATAAAGACACCTCGAAAGGAGAAAGAAGATCTTTGTCAAGATCGGTTGCTCGTTTTTTAAATAATTCACTCACATTGGACCGTTTACCAGCTTTAGCTTTGAGGTGTTGAAAATATCAAAGATCTTTACTCACTTTATCACTGTGTACTCTTGATAAATGATCTTTCATTCGCGAAGACTTCATGGCTTCATTACTAGTAAATGTTGTATCGCACAGAAGACAATGCGGAAAGTGCACATTTTTTGGTGACGCGATAAAACCGAATTTTAAATACTCAGCTTGTTTTTTTGAATCCACTGTGCATGAAATTCTACACTTCAAAACAAACGCACAAACTCTTATGGGGGACACAAAGACTAGTTAAGACTGAATACGAATGTAGATCAATGGCAAGTATGTTGTGATGGTAGGAGTGGGAGGGGGTTGAGTCACCCCTCGGCCGCACTGAGTAACAACAGGTGGGGACTGTGGAGAAGGATGAGGGCAGTGAACTTGCCGGCTGAGAACAGACAGTTACTCGTGCTACCCGACAACTTCTACTGTACTGTACTATTTTAATTTTCCCCCTTTGAATACTCATCGCCCCCAAATCGCCCCCCACTTATTCATTGCCCCCCTGATAACCCAAATCGCCCACTTGGGGGCGATCGCCCCCAGGTTGGGAAACACTGATCAATATCTCAAAACATTAAAAGTTTACAGATGTAAAAATTGGTATTTAGAATCTCCTTTAAAAGTAAAGGAACACGTTTTTTTTTGTTTCCGGAAAATCCCAATAGGAAGGGTGAAAAAGTGTGAAAAAGGGGTTGAATACCATTAATGAAGATACTTATATCGCAGAAACTGAAGATATTACAAACCTGAAAATTGGTATTTGGGATCTCCTTTAAAAATAAAGAAATACGTAATTTTTGTTTTTGGAAATTCCAATTAATGGAAGGATGAAAAGGGGGGGTGAATTTTTAAAATGAGTGTATCTATATCTCAAAACGTTAAAAGTTTACAGATGTAAAAATTGGTATTTGTAATCTCCGTTAAAAATAAGGAAACACGTAATTTTGTTTTCGGAAAATCCTAATAGGAGGGGTGAAAAGGGGTGAAAAATTGGTTGAATACCTTTAATGAGGGTACTTAGAAACTGAAGATATTGCTGACCTGAAAACTGGTATTTGGGATCTCCTTTAAAAATAAAGAAACACCGATATATTGTTTTTCGAAAATCCAATTAATGGGAGGATGAAAAGGTGGGTGAATGTTTGAAATGAGTGTATCTATATCTCAAAACTTTAAAATTTTACAGATGTAAAATTTGGTATTTAGAATCTCCTTTAAAAATAAACGAACACGTACATTTTGTTTTCGAAAAATCCCAATAGGAAGGATGAGAAAGGGTGAAAAGGCGGTTGAATGCCTCTTATGAGAATTATTATATCTCAGAAACTGAAGATATTACAGATCTGAAAATTGGTATTTGGGATCTCCTTTAAGAATAAAGAAACCTGTATTTTTTGTTTTTGGAAAATTCTATTAACGGGGGGATGAAAAGGGGGTGAATTTTTTAAATGAGTGTGCCTATGCCACAAAGCTTTAAAAGTTTACAGATGTAAAAATTGGCATTTAGAATCACCTTTAAAAATAAAGAAACACGCATTTTTTTATTTTCGGAAAATCCCAATAGGAGTGGGGAAAAAGGGGTAGAATGCCTTAAATGAGAATACATTTATTTTAGAAACAGAGGATATCACAGACCTGAAAATTGGCATTTGGGATCTCCTTTGAAAATAAAGAAACTCGTATTTTTTGTTTTTGGAAACTCCAATTAATTGGGGTTAAACAGGAGTGACAAATTGGGGTGAATTTTTAGAAAGTCTGTATCTACAGCAAATCTCAGGAAAGGAAAATGTTACAGACGTAAAAATTGGTATTTGGAATCTCCTGTAAATGTAAAGAAACATAGGCGATTTGTTTTGGAAACTCCACTTAAGGGGAACTAAAAAGCGGGTGAAATTTAAAAATGAGCATTTCTACAGTATATCTCAAAAACATAACATGTTAATGAAGTGAAAAATAGTATTTTTTCTCTATTAGAATAAAGAAACATGATTTTTTGTTTTCTGAAAAACGACATGGGTGGAGGGGTAAAATTGACTGTAAATAGGATCGAATTATTTCAATTTGGACACTAATATCTCAAAAGCTGAAGATGTTACAGATGTGAAATTTGGTATTTTGACTCTCCTTCAAGAATAAAGAAATACGCATTTTTCGTTTTCGGAAATCCACCTAAAGTGGAAGTGAAAAATTAGTTGAATTTTTTGCATGAGGATACTATTATTTCAAAAACGAAAGATTTTGCAGACGTGAAAATTGGTATTTGGAATCTGCTTTAAAATTAAAGAAACGGGCATTCTCAGAAAGTCTAATAAAGTGGGGGAGGTGAAACAATTGAAAAATTAATTGAGTTAATTGTATGAGGATATTTGCATCTAAAAAACTAACGTTGTTACAGACATGAAAACTGGTATTTGGATCTCCTTTAAAAACAAAGAAAAATGCGTTTTGGGGGAAAATCATATTGGGGGCGGGGGTGAAAAGGAGTTGAATTCCTTTTATGAGGACACACATCTCAAAAATTGAAGATGTTTGACCGGGCGAGTTTGCCGTGCGCGTAGAGGCGCGCGGCTGTGAGCTTGCATCCGGGAGATAGTAGGTTCGAATCCCACTGTCGGCAGCCCTGAAATTGGTTTTCCGTGGTTTCCCATTTTCACACCAGGCAAATGCTGGGGCTGTACCTTAATTAAGGCCACGGCCGCTTCCTTCCAACTCATAGGCCTTTCCTATCCCATCGTCGCCATAAGACCTATCTGTGTTGGTGCGAGGTAAAGCCCATAACAAAAAAAAAGATGTTTGAGTCATGATAATTGCTATCCTTTACTATTAAGGAAACAAGTATTTTTGCCGGAAAATTCACTAAAGGGGGGGAGTATGAAAGGAAGTGAAAAAATTTAATATTTATTATGGGGGATACTTATATCTCAGAACTGATGGTAACAGACGTGAGCATTGGAACTGCGGTGGGGTGAAAAATTCGTTGAGAACAATTGATTTTACTATTCATAATATATTTATTCTGATAATAAACTGATAATTTTTAATCTTTCGTGGGTTCGTTTTCAAGAGCCATCTTTTCCGTTGGAGAACTTAAAGTTCGATTACAGTAGATTATCCTGGCATATAAATAAAAATTTAAACACATTTAAGATAAACGATAGGAATGATATTGACCGTGCAATTGTTCACCTCTATAATAAGGTCAATAATGCACGGAAGTATACAATTCGTGTCGCCAGAAATCTCGCGCAAATGCCTACGCGCGACGATGGTGCTGGTCACATTTTCAGCAATGAGAATGCAGCAGATGTAATTTATTCCAAGTAGAGGTCTAGCATCTTGCTGTGGGGTCCATAAAATCCATAATAATAATAATAATAATAATAATAATAATAATAATAATAATAATAATAATAATAAAACAGGTCCTGGCCGGGTAATAGCTTCTATTACAGTCCGGTGCGGTTTCAGTACCGCCAAGGCACCCAAGACGACACCACGCCGGATCCCCTCAAGGATTTGAACCATATTAAAAATGCTTATAGGAAAAGATGGCAAAGATTTAGGGACCCAACTGACCGAGCGGAATACCTAGAATCAGCCCAGGAAGTACGAAATCGATTGCTGGAAAGAAAGATTGAAAAATGGGTGGAACTTTGCCGTAATCTCTCAGAAAACGAGTCAGATCACGAATTTTGGGAGATTCTCTCACAAAACGAGTCACATCGCTAATTTCGGCGGATTATATATAAAACGTTAAGCATTCAATTATAAATTTCATTATAATACCGTAGCGAAGCACGGGTATCTTGCTAGTCTATATATATAAAATAGCTTGTCCTGACTGACTGACTGACTGACTGACTGATTCATCATCGCCGAGCCAAAACTACTGGACATAAAGAAATGAAATTTTGGGGATATATTCATATTATGATGTAGGTGCTCGCTAAGAGAGGATTTTTGGATATTCCTTCGCTAAGGGGGTGAAAATGGGGGTGAAATTTTAAAATGAGTGTATCTATATCTCAAAACTCTAAAAGTTTACAGATGTAAAAATTGGTATTTAGAATCTTCTTTAAAAATAAGGAAACACGTATTTTTTTGTTTTCAGAAAATCCCAATATGAGGGATGAAAAAGGGTGAAAATGCGGGAAAATGGATTGAATGCCTTTAATCAGGATACCGGTACTTATATCTCAGAAACTGAAGATATTACAGACCTGAAAATTCGTACTTTTGATCTCTTTTAAAAATAAAGAAGCACGTATTTTTTTGTTTCTGTAAAATCCAATTAATGGGAGGGTGAAAAGGGGGTGAATTTTTAAAATGAGTGAATCTATATCTGCAAACTTTTAAAGTTTGCAGATGTAAAAATTGGTATTTAGAATCTTCATTAAAAATAAAGAAACACGTATTTCTTTGTTTTCGGAAAATCGCAATAGGAGGAGTGAAAAGGGGTGAAAAATGGGTTGAATGCCTTTAATGAGGCTACTTATATCTCAGAAACTGAAGATATTATAGACCTGAAAATTGGTGTTTGGGATCTCTTTTAAAAATAAAGAAACACGTATTTTTTGTTTTTCTGGAAAACCCAATTAAGGGGGGTGAAAAGGGGGTAATATTTTAAAATGACTGTATCTATATCTCAAAACTTTTAAAGGTTATAGATGTAAAAATTGGTATTTAGAATCTCCATTAAAAATAAAGAAACACGTATATTTTGTTTTCGGAAAATCATAGTAGGAAGGGTGGTAAAGGTTGAAAAAGGGGTCGAATGCATTTCATGAGTCTACTTATATTTCAGAACCTGAAGATATAACAGACCTGAAAATTGGTGTTTGGGATCTCCTTTAAAAATAAAGAAACACGTATTTTTCTTTTTGTGGAAAATCCATTTAATGGGCGGGGGTGAAAAGGGGGTGAATTTTTAAAATGAGTGTATCTATATCTCAAAACTTTTTAAGTTTATAGATGTAAAAATTGGTATTTAGAATCTCCGTTAAAAATAAAGGAACACGTATTCTTTTGTTTACGGAAAATCCCAATAGGAAGGGTGTAAAAGGGTGAATAATGGGTTGAATGCCTTTCATGAGGCTACTTATATTTCAGAACCTGAAGATATTACAGACCTGAAAATTGGTATTTTGGATCTGCTTTAAAAGTAAAGAAACACGTACTTTTTCGTTTTTGGAAAATCCAAATATTGGGGGGTGAAAAGGGGGGGTGAATTTTTTAAAATGAGTGTGTCTACATCTTAAAACTTTAAAATTTACAGATGTAAAAATTGGTAGTTAGAATCTCCTCTAAAAATAAAGAAACACGTATTTTTTGTTTTCTGTAAATCCTAATAGGAGGGGTGTAAAAGGGTGAATAATTGGTTGAATGCCTTTAATGAGGATACATATATCTCAGAAACTGAAGATATTACAGAACTGAAAATTTGTATATGGGAGCTCCTTTAAAAATAAAGAAACACTTATTTTTTTGTTTTTGGAAAATCCATTTAATGGCGGTTAAACAGGAGTGACAAACTGGGGTGAATTTTTTGAAAGACTATATCTACAGAATATCTGAGAAACGTAAAATGTTACAGACGTAAAAACTGGGTATTTGGAATCTCTGTAAATGTAAAGAAAGATAGGTGATTTGTTTTTGGAAACTCCACTGAAGGGGAACTAAAAAGGGGTGAAATTTAAAAAGAGAATTTCTACAGTATATCTAAAAAACTTAACATGTTATAAAAGTGCAAAATTGTATTTTTTATCTCTATTAAAAATAAAGAAACGTGTATTTTTAGCTTTCGGAAATACCACTTGGGTGGAAGGGTGGGGGTGGGGGGGGTAAAAGTGGCTGAAAATGGTGTTGAATTCTTTTAATTAGGCTACTGATATCTCAAAAATGAAGATATTACAGACGTGAAATTAGACATTTGGAATCTGCTTTAAAAGTATAGAAACACGTATTATCGGAACATACAATGAAGGTGGGGGGGGGGGGATGAAAGAATTGAAAAATTAATTGACTTAATTGTATGAGAATACATACATCTAATAAAAACTAAAGTTGTTACGGACGTGAAAATTGGTATTTGAATCTCCTTAAAAAAAAACGCGTTTGGGGGGACCATCTTGGGGAGCGAGAGTGAAAAGGAGTTGAATTCCTTTCATGAAGACATGTAAATCAAAAACTGAAGAAGCTAGAGTCGGGATAATTCCTATTTAGAAGATCCTTTACTATTAAATAAACAAGTATATTTTGCCGGAAAATTCACTTACGGGTGGGGGGGGGGGGGAGTGTGAAAAGAAGTGAAAGAAAGTGAATTATTTTTATAGGAATACTTACATCTCAAAACTGAAGGTAACAGACGTGAACAATGGTGTTTGGAATCTCCTTTCAACATAAAGAAACACGCCTTCTATTATTTATTTTTTGGTGGGTGGTAAATTAAGTTAACGGCGGTGGGGTGTAAAAGGAGGTGAGACCAATTGATTTTACTGTTCATAATGTACTTATAAGGAGCCTCCGTTGCTCAGGCGGCAGCGCGCCGGCCTCTCGCAGCTGGGTTCCGTGGTTCAAATCCCGGTCACTCCATGTGATATTCGTGCTGGACAAAACGGAGGCGGGACAGGTTTTTCTCCGGATACTCCGATTTTCCCTGTCATCATTCATTCCAGCAACACTGTCCAAATTTAATTTCATTTGTCATTCATCGCTCATTGCCCCAGAGGTGTGCTTCGGCAGCCGGCACAATTCCTATTGTCGCCGTTAGATGGGGCTTTATTCATTCCATTTCTTACCCTGTCGAATGACTGGAAACAGGCTATATAGTTTCGATGTACTTATTCTGATCATAAACCGATCATTTTTTTATCTTTCCTGGGTTCGTTTTCAACAGCCATCTTTTCATTCGGAGAACGTTCTTAGATTACCGTAGATTCTCCTGGCATATAAATAAAAATTTAAACACATTTGAAATAAACGATAGGAATGAGATGGACCGTCAAATTGTTCACCTCTATAATAAGGTCGATAATGCACGCAAGTATGTCATTGGTGTCGGCAGAAATCCCGCACACTTGCCTACGCGCGACAATGGTGCTGGTCACATTGTAACAATGACACTGGCAGCAGATGTAATTTACCGCCACGTAGCGGTCTTGCATCTTGCTCTGGGGTCGAGAACATATTTTAATATTAATAATAATAATAATAATCATAATAATAATAATAATAATAATAATAATAATAATAATAATAATAATAATAATAATAATAATAATGATAATAGTAATGTTCTGGACCGTTGTCAAATGTGTGGACCACCCTGGAAACGGGTCCTGGACGTGTAATGACCAAGAATGCAGTCCGGCCGCGGGTTCAGTACCGCGACGGCACCCAAGACGACACCAAGCCGGATCTCCTGAAGAATTTGATTCATATTAAAAACGCTTATAGGAAGAGATGGCAAAGATTTAGGGACCCAACTGACCGGGTGGAATATTTGGACCTAGACCGGGAAGTACGAAATCGATTGCTGGAAGGAAAGATTGAAAAATGGGAGGAAACATACCGTAATCTATTAGAAAACGAGTCAGATCGCGAATTTTGGCGGATTCTCGCAGAAAACGAGTCAGATCGCGAACTTCGGCGGATTATATATCTAAAACAATAAACATTCAATTGTAAATTTCAGTATAATACCGTAGCGAAGCACGGGTATCTTGCTAGTTGGTATATATGAGAGCTTCGTAGCTGTCGAGGACAGTGGAACTCTTCAAAATGCCCAACGCAGTTTTAATTTCATTTAAGGAATGCATCAAGCTTCACAAACCACGAGATTTTTAGCTTAAATAGGTGTATGTATAGACAATTAACATACCTGTCTGTTCTTTGAGCCTCGAAATACACTTAGAATCTATAGACAATATAATCAAGCGTAAATAGTATCACACTATCAACAAGACAGTCAAGATAAACTTCAGTACTTTATCAATGTTACTGAAAATCTCACTCCAATCAGTTCATGGCAGCTAGTACGGTTGATATTTACCGAATTTTCAACGCCTTATCATATCTTGCTGTGAACAATTCGTGCGACACTAGTTACTAGAATATTCTGATTAAGATCACTTTTACAAACAAGACCACTCGTTCAGCTCTTATTAAAGGCTTGACCAGAGAACGTTCATTTGTCTAACACACGGCATAATATTACGAGTCACCCGGTTTCGGAATAACGAGACATGAATCAGTCTCGATGATCACGTAAGTGTACCCCAAATTAAGTGAGGATGCGTATGGCAATGTTCGAAGTTTGAAATGAAGTCCAAAACGGCACCAGGTTTGTACTATTTTTTCGCTGCATTGATGTGTATCACCTGTGGGGCATAACAGCTATGTTTTAACAATACCTTACAGTAGAAGTTCGTTATTACTGTATTTCAATTTTGTTACTCCTTTTAAAACGACCCAAGTTGAAAAAATCCTTTGGGGTATCGATTGCTACTCTTATAATTTACATTTTAGATATATATCGACATATTTGATAAGTTTTTCTGATATCTGAAGCATCTCTTTCAGTTTCAAACCCTGTCATTTATAAGTATTAGGTTTTTCAGCCTGCCGAAAATAAGTTTGAATAAATAAATTTATAAGCTAATTTAAAAACATTTAGTAACAGAATAATACCTGTTAAAAGGGCAAATTAATAGAAGAATGGAGAGCAGTGAGGAATTCATAAATTACAAAATTCTTTTTCTTTAAGAACTGAAATACAATATGAAAACCTACAACCTATTTTCCAGTCATTGACCGGGTCAGGGATGGAATGAATGAAGCAGATATAGGCTATTAGTACGATGGGGTCGCCACTCCCAAAGTGATTTATTAATGACTGATAGATGCTATGAAATCAGAATGGAAAGTGTTGCTGGAATGAAAGATGACAGGGAAAACCGGAGTACCCGGAGAAAAACCTATCCCGCCTCCGCTTTGTCCAGCACAAATCTCACATGGAGTGACCGGGATTTGAACCACGGTAACCAGTGGTGAGAGGCCGACGCGCTGCCGTCTGAGCCACGGAGGCTCCAACTGAAATAGAAATAAACATAATTATTCATACGTTTCTAAAGATATTTTAGTGCGATTTGATAGAATCTGATGATGCCCTTTCAAGAACGAAGCATATTTTTTCTAAAGTTGTTCGTTTTTCAGGTATAATTCTACTGTCACATGTTTTCTATTTTCATATACATGGTGTACCCAAACTCGACGGCAAAAATTTAGGAATGGATTCCTCACATAGAGAGAAGAAAGAAAGGTTATGACAACATGGGTCCGGAGACGTGTACTCACAGATTTATTCAAACTTTTGTACATTTACACCGTATATCTGTCACGGCAGCTGAAACACTTTGAGCATGAATCAGAGGAAATGTTCAAAGTGACGACCTTCAGCTTCAATACAAGCTTCCTCTTGTCGTCGCACTGAGTTATGCACGCGATCAAAAATGCCTGGTGTAGTGCGTACTGCTTGAGAGGTTGTCACAATGCGCTCACTTAAACTTGCTTCATCAGGAGCAGAAGTCGCATACACAAGACACTTAACGTGTCCCCTCAGGTAAAAGTCCATAAGGTTCAAATCAGGAGAGCGTGGTGCTGGCCAAGCAATCGGTCCTCCTCTACCTATCCAGCGTTCAGGAAAATGGCTATTCAGGTACCTGCGGGCAGCAGACTGAAATGTGTGGGAGCACCATCATGCATGAAAAACATGTGTCGACGGGATGCAAGTGGTATGTCTTCCAAGTAATCAGGCAATGCAGTACTCAAGAAATTCATGTAGTTATGTCCAGTAAGCCTATTCGGAAGAACGTAGGGTCCCAACAAGGAATGCCTGTTCAGATATTAATGGTGAACTTCTGTTGATGAGGTGATTGGATGATTGCATGAGGACATGTAAATTATTACTAAAATTAATTCGTGTCACAAAGTTTGAATAAATATGTAAGTATACGTTTCCGGACCCATGTTGTCATAACCTTTTTCCTTCTCCCTATGTGAGGAATCCATTCCTAAATTTTTGCTGTCGAGTTTTGGTACACTCTGTATATTATATGCTCAAAATTAGTTTCGGCATACTGAAGAACCTAACAGTTATAAAATATTTGAAAAATGACATTGATGATTAATGTTCAATAATATTGTAATAATACATCAGTAATTTAAATCAGTATGACATCATATATATTCAAAGTAAGGTGCTGAAGTAACATTACAATCAAACACTGTTGTAATAATTTTTCTCATTTAAGACATCTACATTTGCAGGTGTGTAGTAAGATATTACGCATTATCTTTGCAATTGCTTGCACCTGAAATCTCTTAATGTGCTCCACCGGTAAAGTTGTTACATGTGCTTATACATTGTTGCAGGACTGACTAATGTTTCTCAATAGACTCCCTGCCTAGACGACCTTAAATCCGCAAGAAACCAATTTTCACTTTCATGTATTGAGAAAAGGCACGGGACTTATAACTGCACAGTTAGTAATATAAAAGAAAATAAATATTGTTTAGGTTCTTTTAACTTAATTCTATACCCTCTGATTCTAACATAATGAAATGAGATAAGTGGAAGCAGCACAAAGATTCCAGCCAAGGAATTGGGACGCTTCAGAATGTAATTTTCCGAAATGTCTAATTACATTCAGAAGACGATTGTAACTCTTACATCCTGTTTCAAGTAGAGAGGCCGATACATTACAGTTACAGGCACCTTCTAGTGATTTAAATTACGATACTACGTAAAATGAGGGCAAGAGAATGAGTATTCATTATAAATAAGCGCTGGTGATTTCAGAGTAATTTTAAGATTACAACACTTATTGTTTGAATCGGTGCGCGGTATACTCAAAATTCCAAATGTTTTGCAGACTCTATCGATCTGCAAAAATAGCTAATATATGACGTGGCAAAAAAGACAAAGAGCCGATGTGATTCCTGATACATTTAAGTCCAGAAATGTTCAATGGGTGACAAATTCGGTGAACACGTGGGCCAAGGTAGTAGTGGAACAAAATGATCAGTCAGAAATGGTCAGAAATCGGGCACCGCATACAGCCGTGGATTGCCCTATTGGCAAGTATCTCTAGGTAAGCCCTATATTCAAGGGAAAAAGGCTGCAAACCAACCTGTGCCTGCTCATCTTATCACAGAACATGTATGTGGCATTAACCGAACTGGAAACCAATGCCATTTCAATAATAACGCCAAACAATTACCGAAACACAGGCGTATAATGCAGAAGTGGTCTGATCAGTTACCCTAGTATCACCAGACACAGATATAGCCGCCTTACAGTTGTGGAGAGACGTGCGATTAATTCTACGCGTAAATGTCATTGCGACCCTTCTTGTCATCTAACACATTCCTCCAAGACCATGTTCCCATATCCGCATATCTACGGCTGCATTCTATCAATAGGAGCACCTGTGTCTGGAAGGTAATATTCATAGTTTCTATAGACCATGTGATCAAACACCTCTTAGCATGACTGCTACATTCCCTGACAAACCGTGACTGGCTCACGTAAAGCTGCGTTGCCAATTGTTTCATTGTCTTTCTCTCTTCCACTCACTGTTCACAAATTATGCCTGTTTATTGCAATTGTAGTGGCAAGCAGCGTAAGACAGACTACCAGTTCACTAATAAACATTTGAAATTGCTGAAGTATAACTCTTTCATTTTAATTTTACTTCATAATCTTATTTTGTGTCGAAGCAAGGTACTATTGCTTGAAACTACGTAAATCCTTTGCTTGTAAGAAGAGTACTTTAAAATAATTTCAATAATCCAATAATCCCTGAAAGAGCAGGATATTCACCATCAAATCTGCCGGTGATGAAACCATTCCTATCGATGTGTGATTAAAAGAGTGATTTAGTTTTTGGCCTACCAGCTGAAATGCCATGGCTGGAAGTTCGACAGTTTTTGGAGCGGAATATCCTCCTAGAAAACGATGTGGTGTCACAGTATGCCTTGAACCCGGATTAAGTACTAGATGAACAGGGGCTCTAATGGCCCCAGAAACTGGGATAAACTGAAAAAAAATCATGTTTACAATTTACAGTCATCAATTGCCACTGGTAACGACAAATTCGAACGAAGGCAGGTGATGTAGGAAATATTAGATTAGGAAATGAAGTCTTAAAGGAAGTAGATGAATATTGTTACTTGGGTAGTAAAATAACTAACGATGGCAGAAGTAAGGAGGACATAAAATACAGACTAGCACAAGCAAGGAAGAGCTTTCTTAAGAAAAGAAATTTGCTCACTTCAAACATTGATATCGGAATCAGGAAGATGTTTTTGAAGACTTTCGTGTGGAGCGTGGTATTGTATGGAAGTGAAACATGGACGATAACTAGCTCAGAAAGAAAGAGAATAGAAGCTTTTGAAATGTGGTGTTGCAGAAGAATGCTGAAGGTGAGATGGCTAGATCGAATCACGAATGAAGAAATACTGAATCGAATTGGTGAGAGGAGATCGATTTGGCTAAATATGACGAGAAGAAGAGATAGAATGATAGGACACATCTTAAGACACCCAGGACTTGTTCAGTTGGTTTTTGAAGGAAGTGTAGGTGGTAAGAACGGTAGGGGTAGACCAAGGTATGAATATGACAAGCAGATTAGAGCAGATGTAGGATGCAATAGTTACATAGAAATGAAAAGGTTAGCACAGGATAGGGTGGCATGGAGGGCTGCATCAAACCAGTATATGGACTGATGACTCAAACACAACACAACGACAAATTAGAAGCATGCTTAAATTATTATTGTTGTTACATTGCTTGAACTTTCAGAGAGTAATTAAGTGCTCTGTTGGTCCAAGTGCACGTTCTTCTCCCTCTATGTATTTTAATAAGGACGAATCCATTAAAGTCTTGAAAGAAAAACAATGGCTGGCTAAAGGCCAATACGAAGTTTTTGCACTGGGGAATTGATCCCTGCACGAGAGCTCGAGAGAGCGTTTCTTCCATTGAGTGTGCACCTGTTGCGTCTTCAAGAATATGAATCCCAGATGTTAAACCCGACACCACGAAATATTGCTTTTCCGTTACAATGATGATGGATGACATGTAACGTTCAGGAGGTTGTTCGATATAACCTCAGAAGTGATTCAGCGTGAATTGTGTGCAGAAAGGCGCACAGCAAAATGTCATCCTGCTTCGGGATATGAAATAAAGTTGATTGCTTCACTACGAACATTAGTCTTATTGTCACGTGATTTTAATGAAGAAAATTCCAATTTTAAAAACGTGTTCAATACTTCAATATGGGGTGGTTTTAAAAAAGCAAAATAATATTTCTTTAATTTAATGTTCTGTGATCGGGAAGCATTTTACTCACGGACTTGTCTGTCTGAAGATTTTGAAGGCATTAAATTTTGTTGACTAATATTTGGGACCCTGAAAACTGCCGTCATTGGCTTTATGCTCAAAATCAATTATCCTAACATTCAAGTGAAACCAGTCAGATAAAAATGACTTTTGTATTAAATTAAAATGACACAATTTTTCGTCTACAATGATATATTTCGACACACTCAGGAGGAAACACTTCGACGTAAATTACTATTTTTGTTATCACACCATTACTGATTTCTGCAAAATTCACCCATTCATTCATGCTCTAAAGACTAAGCCTTGTCACTGCTACCACAGAGTTCTCTCTTGTGCAGTTCACGTTAGCTCTAAATAAGAGCCCATTATCATTATGGTGGCGAATATTTTGCCTAGAACGTTTCCTATAAAGTTGTCGCCAGGGAACTCATCGTGTCTAGAATGTGACTCACAGTCCTTGCCTTCCCTCTTTCAATCTTTTCAATGAGGCTTCTATTTTTAACCTACTTCTTGGAGAAACTCGGTGTTAATTTTCCTCTATGTTAAAATTGTCCTGGTCATACTTCTGCACGTCGACACCTCGGTTGCTTCCATTCTCTGTCTTTCGCGTTTCGCTAGAGTGCAGCTTTCACATCCACACGTAAGTGCACTCAAGACAAAAGCTCATCTGTATAGGTCAAATTAAATCACTAGATATTCATGATTCTCGTCATGCTGCATTTCGAAGTCATTAACTTCTTTGTTGCCTAATGAGAGTTAACTAGGGCCTTTCGGTCTGTCCACAGGTGACAAATTTCCAAAAGAAATCCAGGACAGACGATCAGTTCACTCGTTCGTTTGAAATAAAAATAGTAACTTCATTGTTTGCACAGCATAGGAAGGCACACATTAGACAACATATTATGCAATCTTATTTTAAGAAGAGAAAGTGACGCACCATGTTTTGAATGCCAAGTGATCATCCTCAGACCGAGGAGGATTCTTCCTAAGTTATTTATAAAACACGGTTCAGATGATTCCGTCCTTAACGTTACATTGAATACCGTCGCTTCACCGGTAAAAGATTGTAATCCACAAAGCTCTTCCTGTCGATTATTCTCCTTAAGACTGGTCACGCCTCCCAGCCACATATGGTTATGCAGTCCATCAGAACAAATTTTGTTGTGTTCATTTACTGTACCGTTCTATACGAATGTATGCTTGCATTAGGTATTTACGCACTCCTATTGTATAATGCATGTTAGGTTCATTTTCGTTTACTCGTCGGCATAGGAAAACGAACACAACGGACATTGTTCTAATGGGCTGCATATCCATATATGTCTGGGAGGCATGATCAGTCCTAAGGAGAATAATCGATAGGAAGTGCTTTGTGGATTACAACCTTTCACCGGTGAAGCGACGATATTATTTTATGTACTGTAAATCTTACTCTCTCAGGAGCTTGTCATTTCTGTGGAATTTATTTCGTCATTTTCACCTTCTCCCTTTTGTAATTCTCATTCCAGCTCGTTTTAAGTTATTTAAGCAATCGATGCTGGCGCACATACCTATATGAATTCATATTTGATAACAAGCGCATAATTCATATAGTACTGTATATTGTTACGAAAAAATCCGCCTTCTTTTGTTACTCTAATTTATTTCAGGATGACCCAACAAATGTACACACACATATATATATACACACACACACACAGTTATGATCTACCATGAACGGCCACGTTTACTATTTGCTGTCTATTTACAAGTCTCTCTTCTGTACACACAGCAGGGAGTTCCTGCTGTTTGAAATTACCGGGGGACGGATACAGTCCTTACCTTCACTTCTTCGAGTCAAGTCACCTCATCAGCAACTGTGTGTAGACCACTGGATTTAAACACAGGGCTATGGGCTACACAACACACGATAACTGTTCGTTGGGTCGACTCCAGTGACAGTCCAGTAATTCACACAGTCACATGCAGTGAACAAGCAAACATCAACAGCTCAGCAGTACCCAACCGCAGTAGGTTAATCACAACAGCGAATATGAACACAGGTCTAATTACCCTCACACGCACGATAGCGGCTTCTCGCACTGACTCATTGCGATCCTCAGTCCTCAGCAATACACAAACACACAGTAATCTCGGACAGTACACAGTCTTCCGTTCGGCACCCAGTCTTCAATGCAGCTACTCTCTGAACACTCCGATACCAACAACAACAGGTCCTCTTTTAGACCTCGGTGGGATACTAGGTCGCCCTCAGCCCATCCCCCAAACCCCAACCCACGGAGACTCACACTGACTCCACCACGGAGTCCGACACTGACCCCGAGTCCGGCACCAACACTGACTACCCCCACGGAGCCCAACTCTGACGATGACTCCACCAAGGAGCACAAATCTGACTGACTGTTCGCGGCTAGCCTCCATTTCTATAGCTAGGGTGATGTGAACCAGAACATTCGCGAGGTGGCAAGAGGCGCAACATTCCAGTTGAATCTCCAAGAAACTCACAGGTAAGCCAGACGATGAGAACATTACATGCAAATGCTAGCCATACCCTCTAGGACGGCTCGGAGCTCGCCAGTCGGCTGACTCACTAGTCCCCTCCAGGAAGTACCAAAAGAGGCTAGGGCACGACTGGCACATTACGACATTTTGCCTTATATTCATAGCTACGACATTTATTGTCCGACCGTATGTTTTCCGTTATGATAATATTGGGCAGTGCACTAGTTTTACTCGCTAAAAGTAAATGAACAATCTGTCGATCTGTGTGCATAATACCTCAATAATACCATTGGTGGTTTCTTATCCCAGTAAACACCTGAGAAATTTCCGAATTGGAATAATTTATTTTAATTTATTTAAGACATTTTAATTTGAGTTCTTCTCATAATACATATCCTACCAATGGCAACTGAGCTACATCATCGTAAAAATAAAATTCCAGTGGGGTCCGTTGTCTGTAATGTCATTTATTTCACCAAATTTTTATATATTTATCCGTTTCAGGTCAATTCAAGATCGAATCAGTAGTTTTTAGCTTTCGTGACTATAATACACTGGGGGTTAATATGAACACAAAGACAATTATTCTGATGGACTGCATATCCGTACGTGGCTGAGAAGCGTAACCAGTCTTAAGGAAAATAATGGTTAGGAAGTGCATTGCCAGTTACCCGGTTTTTCACAATCGTTACGCGACATCGCAGAAGCACAGCCCAATCTCCCTCCTCCCACACATGTTATTTTAGATGACGATAAAACTCTACTTCCCTTCTCTCCAGAGCTTTCCACGAACTGTCAAACTGTATCACATCGTTACTTCACCAGGTCGCGCTCAAAGACAGACCCTCTAGACAGCGCAGAATAAACATCTTTTCCAAACAAGAACGAGAGGCAGGATGACCTATTCTGATGACCTCCATTTTTATCAAAGGAGTCTACAAAGAACTTTTATTTGTGCTTATTGTCATAATGTTTTTCTTTTCAGTTCTTTATTTATACAGCTGAAGAGGACCACTAAGTGGTCGAAACATGTCCAGTAAGTTTTAATTTTATTCAATTTTGCCTGAGGCATTAATAAAGTAGCGATTAGGTGGTTATTTATACTTACTTCTTGCTAATTTTGTGTCAAACGAATTTTTTTAGATTTCTTTATTGTAGCGTTGATTGATATTTTACGAAGTATGTTGTTGTTTTAGAGTTATTGTTGTGTGTTTAATTAAAAGTTGTAGTTTTAGATTATTTTGTTTTGCGTCCATGTTAAATCCCTTATTGTCTGGGAAGTAGCCGGTGCTTTCAAACAATTAATAAACAATAAGTTATAATTGTATTTACTTTTCGCACTATAAATATGATGTACACGGTTCCAACTCTCATTGGACTGTCACCAATTAGCCTACAGGACTCTGGATTCAACACTAATCTCGGTCATATTGGACATTTTCTTTTTCAAACCTTGTCACTCTATGACGATGGTTGATGAACCTGGACGTAAACGGCATCCAAGGTGTCACAATTCATCTCAGTAATCTCGAAAAGTATGGATCCGACACTAATATTTTTCGATGCTTTTTATATGTCACTCCTTCACAACCCCCAACTGTAGGGGTGCTGAGGGTGTGTTGCCCTAGCAGTATTTTCCCCTAGATAGTAAGTCTTATGTGTACCAAGTTTGGTTGAAAGTCTATAGAGGCCTGCCATTTTTAATCTTTAGCGTTGCCGATATGTTTACGTAACTCTGTGAAACCAGCCAAATACAGAATGAATTGCGGGCTAGGGCAGCAATAACTGGTGTGGTCATTTAGTGATTTACTTTTAGCATTACTCAAAGTTGACTGAAATTAGAGGCCTATCAGTGCCTGATAATTCATCGGCAGGAAATTCCGGAAAGAATTCCGGTCCAGTATAACGGCCGTACGGACTGGACAGAGCTGTTTTTAGAATTTTCCTTAACATGTAGGTAATAATTATTACTAACATATTACTAAAATACTTCGGCGTATTTTCTAACCCACGTGGAGGGATGTATTCACTTTTGCATGCTCATGTGGTGCTTAGTAGTGTGATGAGTTATGTAAATAATAATAATAATAATAAGAATAATATTAATAATAATAATAATAATAATAATAATAATAATAATAATAATAATAATAATAATAACAATAATAATAATAATGATAATAATAACTTATTAATTATCAATTAATTATTAATTATTGGACACTATCGTCGATTATTTTTACCTCATTCCCCCCTTCACCCCCATCCTAATGGGGGCAGAACTCTGACTTTAAAAAATCCTGAGTGTCACTATTCATCTTAGCAATCCCGAAAACTATTGGTTCGACACTTTTTCAATTACTTCTTTCATCTCATTCCCCTACGCCCCCCAACCCCACCCACCGCAAGCTCGCTCACACCGCGGCATTTGTCTCACTTTAAGACTTTTTACACCCGTCATAACATCTAAATGAAAAGTCCCATTCGAATAATATAAAGACGAATTTACATGTGCATGCGTATTAATATCATGATACGAATGTCATCCTCTTTCGATTCTGCACGTGTTTTGATTGACTAATTAGAACAAAAAGTGGCTATTGTGACATAACTATAACAGTTGCGGTCTTTTTTTGTGGGTAATGATGAGTACCAAAAACATGTAGTACATTATTTTATGCATCACCAATCGTTTTTGCATCGTACACCAAATAATGACATTTATATGCAAATTTTAGATACCTTGGGTTATCTTATTCCAAATTTCGTACGGATCACTAGTTGTTTTTAAAATAACATACAGCCCATGCTACTCACTGGTAATATAGCTTTCTATAGGCGAAAGAATTTTAAAATCGGTTCAGTCGTTTTCGATTTTATCCATTACAAACAAATATACAAATCGGCTTCTCTTTATAATATTCGTATAGATTATTATCAAATATTTTCGTTAACATTAGGTCTTTCAAAAGACTGTACACAACGAAAGTTTAAGAATATCGATGGCTTAAATCTAAAACCTCGTATCTACCGATGCACTTCCTATCCATTTTCTTCTTTAAGACTATTCACTCCTCCCAGCCACATATGGATGTACAGTCCATCAGAGCAATTTTCGTTGTGTTCATTTTCCTACGGTTATCTGTAAAGGAAAATGAACCTTAAATACGTTAAACATTAGGAGTGCTTAATTTCGCCATGAAAACAACATCCCTACAATACTGTATGGTAAGGTCAATTTTCCTTTACACATCTACACAGGAAAATGAACACTATGAAAAAGGTTGTGATGGATTGCATATAAATATGTGACTGGGAGGCGTGACCAGTGTTAAGGAATATAATGGGTAGGAAGAACATTATAACATACGAGGTTTTAGAAGTAATCCGACGATATGTTATTTCCGTTCCGTAACGCCATGTACGTATTTATCGTGCAACGGATAATAACGCACATGATTACGAAAGTACTTTATATCCGTGCTACGTAATAACCGACTAGAAAATACCGTATCTCAAAATGTATCAGTGTTTGGAAAATCAGATCTGTTTTACGCTCATATAGCAAGAAAATATTCATACTTGAGTTACTAAAATATTTTGCGGCTAATATGCCGCTTAGGCTGATCAAAAAATTTAAAATCTTGCAGCAATCCTTCACCACATTGAGTAGGGTACTTTGAATTACTTGGAAAGAGAATTCTCGGCAGTTTCATACTGACACATCTAACCCCTTGACTTTATGTGTTATCACCAGGCATTGCCCTAGAAAAATATTGTGTTGAACTGAAGTTGAACGTGTAACAGGATCAAGCTTACGGTCATTCACATACCAGATCACTCTCCACACACCAGAATGAAGAAATAAAGAAATAATAATAAATAAATTATTTCTTTCATTCTTTCTTCCCTTCTTTCTTTCTTTCTTTCTTTCTTTCCTTCTTTCTTTCTTTCTCTACCGCCGTTCTCACACCCTGGTGAGGTCGTGGGAGTGATCATGGAGTTGCCCAATTTGTATAGCTTGAAGCCGTTCCTGTCGCCAAGCCTACGTGAAGAAATGTACGGAACTACTGCGTATTTCTGTATTGGTTGCAGTGTGTTGTGTTGTGTGTAAATGTGTAATAACACAAACATCCTCTCACCGAAATGAAGGAGTTAACTAGGTGGCCTGGTTGAAAACTGGGACCGAGATTCTGTGAATCCAATATTGTCACGCCCACTCAGCCAAGGAGCCGAAGGAAATACGGACAGGAAAGCATATATAATATTGATTATGAAAGAAAATAATTACTAATTCCTTTTTTTCACACAGGCTAAAGCGTTTAGTTTCACGTGCCCAACGGTAAAAAGATAAGGATGATAGATGTAAGTGACGTTATTCTTCAAACTTAATAGCGTCCTCTGCAAAACTTTTTCAGAACAATGTTATTACTATGTTCGACTTCTTGGCTGAGTGGTCATCAAAGTTGCCTTCGGTTCAGAAAGCCCCAGGTTCGATTCCAGGGTTGGAGATTTTAACCTGAAATTGTTATTTCACCTGGTTCGGGGACTGGGTGTTTGTACTGTTCTCAACATCCCTGCAGCTCAAACACCACACACAACAGTATCTTCCACTACAAAACACGCAGTTTCCATCAACTTTCACGCAGATGCCATCCACCCTCACTGGAGGATCTGCCTAACAAGGGCTGTACCAGATGAGCTGAACATGTCCTTGCACACTCCCGGCAGTAAAATCCATGTATCTTGGGTATTCAGCCCGAAGGCTGGTTTTATCCTCTGAAGCTCCGCCAACAGCTGTCATAAATAGCCTAGGCGTCACTGAAGAGGCGTACTAGGGAAATGAGGAGTAAGGTAGTTTCCCGTTGCTTTCCTCACCGAGCCAGCCGTTGCTATTACATTTCAGTCTGCTAAGCCCACTGAACTGCATGCACCAACCGACCCTATGAGCGATATCTTCACACCATTCATAACAGGGACTGGCTGCATAAGCAATGGTATTACTAGTATCACTCATACCTCAGTCACTTTCATATTGTCAAAGCCAAGGATGAGACTGAGACATTTCAATGAAAGTAACAAAATTGCTCTAGCCCATACCAGAAGACATAGTGCACTGTAAACACTACATCTCACTAGTAAAGGCAAGTAAAATCCATACCGTACGATAAATAAATAAATAAATAAATAAATAAATAAATAAATAAATAAATAAATAAATAAATAAATTATTATTAGTAGTAGTAGTAGTGGTAGTATTATTATCATTATTGCAGAAACCCATAGAGACATACACTCGCATTCAGACGGTCGATATATTATTTTTTATTTTATTTACCATGTGCCTTTTACTGCCGGGAGTGTCTGAGGGCATACTCGGCTCAGCTGGTGCAGGTCTTTCTATTTGAAGTCCATGGTCTGCGCTTCTGCGTGCGAGATGATGATGATGAGGTGAGGAGATGGTGAAATCCGCTGTAGACACATTAGCTACTCCTGTCATATAACACGAAGGTGACTGATCATGGCTTAACATCACCATCCGGCGGACGAATATCGATCAACAGCGTCATATGCTCTCACTCCATAACAATACTGTGGAGACGTTTTAAAATGAATCCTGGCTTTTGGCACGCCATCTACCATGCCATCATCCCTCCTGCCTCACTGGAGAGTATTCTGATAGAGAAAATTATTTTCCACCAACGGGAGTCAAACTAGCTGACCACGGTGTCAGACGATACAGATTTAACGCCTCATGGCCACTAGATGAATGACACTGTAATAAGTGGATGACAGAAGCTGATGAATGTTTATCTTCACTTGATATAGTATATTTTATACCAGCATGATTGTAATAGTTAAAAACGTGTGTCTGAATTAGCATCCTTTCACACGTTGGAGAAATGTGTACTATGCAACTTGAAAAGGCCTTTTGGATACACCATACCTCTCTAAGCACTTAAGTGATGGCGCTTGGCCATTGTGTGACAGTTGACAATTCGCTCGTGCCTGATCCTCAAGCCCGAGGTGTAGTGTGTAAAGCAGGAGCGTCGCTATCGACCCAAGTGCCTCATTCCCCTCCCTGCCAAACACTCATTGACCTCTTTCCCTCTCTTATATCCTTGGTCACATATCCAACCTGAGTGCTCCTTCATAACGAGGGATTTCATCTAATACGTATGTGAACGGAGGTCGGTGGCTATTGATCACACATATATATCGGTTTTCGCTTACTGAAAAATAGGGATAGAAGGAAAATCCATTTTCAGAAAAGTACAGAAAACCTACTAAAGAAAAATATTGGCATTGCATTTATTTTTGAAAGGCTGCGTCGGTGTCAAATAGGAAACTGGCCAGATATATTTTTTTTATTGGCATAGGTTTTCTACGTTGTACCGATTCAGGCAGATCTTATGGCGACGATGGGACAGAACATGGCTAGGACTGGAAAAGAAGTGACTGTGGCCAATTTCCCGATGTGAAAATAGGAAGATATGAAAAACTCTCTTCAGGGACGCTGGCAGTGGGGCTTGAACCCACTATATTGCGAATGAAATGAAAGTGACCAAATGACCAAAGCCGCACAGCTAACTCGATCGGTTAGATTTGATTTGACATTCCTTTATTGGAAAACGTTTTGTGATACATTTTCCTTACCTCTGTGGTCGGTACAAGAACCTAATAACTTGCATCAACTTAATGTGTGTGGTTATATTTATAGGCGTAATTAATGGAACATATATTGAGATTGTTTCTCTGGAAATTAAATGTTTTCTATTTCAACATGTTCAAGAATAAGATAGCCGAAGAGAAAAGAGATGGGAACTCTCCTCAGTCCTAAGATGGTTTTTGAATGGAGTGAGGTGAGCTTGAAACGTTATTCGGACAAGTGGTAAAAGTGACATCTTCTCACCACATGAAGACTGTGAAATGGCGGTTGTTGACTAACAGGTGAGTAAGGTTCACTGTGAAAATCCCCTGATTTCAGAGCATTAAGAGCCGATAAAGGAAGAATACGTTGGCAGACCGACGGACAGGTAGACAGGGAATCAAACAAAATCTATTATCACAAGCAGAAACTGGTTCTATTGATAGACTAGTGTTTTTATTCACGTTTTCAGCAGGAATTAATAAAGATGGAATCTCAAAGCCAGGATATAGATGTTAGCAACTAACTTCAACAGACCTAAATGGGCTGATAAGAGTTCTTGTGTAAATTAAGTAAATTGAAGAGCGTCTAATAAACTTTGATTGGATTATGGATCATACTATGGGATATGGACTTCCAGTGGCTTTGGAGTTTTATTTAATGTTTAATACCTTTCAATTATTCAAGTCGTAGTCACGAAAGTCTAAACAAATATAGTGCTGGTATGCTTTGAAATATAATTGACGACTTCAATTCTTATCTAAAGTTCAGTATATTTAATCGTTTTCTTCGTTCACTCAATACTATGGTGAAGTACAGATAAGACCTTACAAGAGTTATGGATAGCAGATTATTTACATAAATCATGCATACACAACCAGCCTTGACCAATATATCAAAAACTCCATTTGATTTACTTTCATCAAACGTGAATATTCAATTAAATTCAATATTTAGTGACGTTAAACGTACTGAATTTCCAAAGAATGTTTTAAAGTGAGTGTACCGAGGCTGCTTTGATCTGATACACCAACTGTGAGGAACGTTAGATGTACGAAATGTGCAACTATTGATATTCATATCAGTTGTGCTTTATCAAGAGTACGAGAGTTTCAGTTTTTGTTAATTTCAAGAACTTGGCTAGTTATTTCTGCACTGTATATTAATGTTCGGCTGTCTGATCAAAATGTAGCTACAGTTTCGTTTCTGTATTTTATTCATAAATATTACTCATCGAGACGGAAAGCTTTTTTGCTCCAGTTCCTAGGGGTTATATATTGTGTGATATTTACTTAACATTATACCGCACGTTCATAAAGTCTCACTATCGGCTCATATTCCCATGAAAATCACGCAGTAGTACTTTCGACATTTTTAGTACATTTATTTATCTACTCATCAATCAAATTCATCTATACATTCCGTCATAACAAAATAACAAAGTGCGTCGCTTGTAATGAAGTAAGGAAAGTGTACGGATTTTTTCATTATTATTAACGTAAGTATCTAAAAGTCCGACATCGATAGCTGCAGTCACTGAAGTGCGGCCAGTGTCCAGTATTCGGGAGATAGTGGGTTCGAACCCCACGGTAGGCAGCCCTGAAGATGGTTTTCCGTGGTTTCCAATTTTCATACCAGGCAAATGCTGGGGCTGCATCTTAATTAAGGCCACGCCCGCTTCCTTCCACCTCATAGCTCCTTCCTGTCCCATCAGCGCCATAAGACCTATCTGTGTCGGTGCGGCGTAAAGCAACTTGTAAAAAAAAAAACAGGAAAAAGTATCCAAAAGTAGCGTCTTGGTGATAAGTAACATTTGCCCTAGCACATTGGTAACACTAATACTCTATAATTAATAATTAATGATTAATAATAGTAATAGTAATAATAATAATAATAATAATAATAATAATAATAATAATAATAATAATAATAATAATAATAATAATAATAAAGGAATTACAACCGACTAAATACTATTACAATTCTTCGGAGACCGGAAGTACTAGGAAGATTTAAGAAGTGCATATTCAACGAGGTTCCAAGATGCATTTCGGCCAAACTTGACGATAAGCCAACAAAACAAACTTCTTCAAAAATATTTTCAATTTCCATGTGTACTTGGCATTTGAGAAGTACATTATTTACAGTAAAACGTTGCATGCTAGGCTTAATGGATAATTTTGGCCATTATTTACGAATTCCAACAAAGACAAAAGTAAACAATTTAATGACTAGGTGCATTTCATGAGAAAAAATGAAAACCAGGAACCCTTTATACATAGTTAGTATGAGAAAGTCCCCAAGCCTCTTTTCCAGTCATTCGACATGGTCAGGAATGGAATTAATGAGTGCCGGCTGCCGAAGTCTGTCGCACTCCTCTGGGACAATGATTAATGACTGACAGATGAAATGATACTGGAGAGTGTTGCTGGAATGGATGAAGACAAGGAAAACCGGAGTACTCTTAGAAAATTCTAACCACCTCCGCTTTGTCCAACAAAAATCGCACATAGATTGACCGGAATTTGAACCACGGAACCCAACGGTGAGAGGCTGGCGCGCTGCCGCCCTGAGCCACGGAGGCTCAATTAGCTTCGGAAAGAATGAATATATTTGTGACTAGCAAGATACCCGTGCTTCGCTACGGTATTATATTGACACATAATTGAATGCTTAACATTTTATGTGTATGTATGTTCAGTGTTCAGCCCTAAGGCTGGTTGTATCCTCAACAGCTCTGCCATCAGCTGCCATAGATGGCCTAGGCATCACTGAAGAGGCGTACTAGGGAAATGAGGAGTGAGGTAGTTTCCCGTTGCTTTCCTCACCGAGCCAGAAGTTGCTATTACATATCAGTCTGCCAAGCCCACTGAAATGCATGCACCAACCGACCCTATGAGCAACGTTTTCACAGCATTCATAGCAGGGACTGGCTGCACAAGGAATAGCATTACTAGCATCGCTCATACCTCAGTCACTTTCACATTGTCAAAGCCAATGATAAGACAGAGACAGATCAATGAAAGTAACAAAATTGCTCTAGCCCATACCAGAAGACATAGTGCACTGTAAACACTAGGTCCTGCAGGCAAAGGCATCATTTTATATATAATTCGCCAAAATTCGCGATATGATGGCAAAGTTCCTCCCATTTTTTCTAACTTTCTTTTCAGCAATCGATTTCGTACTTCCCGGGCTACCTCCAGGTATTCCGCCCAGTCAGTCGAGTCCCTAAATCCTTGCCATCCTTTCCTATACGCATTTTCATTATGGGTAAAATCCTTGAGGAGGTACGGCGTGGTGTCGTCTTGGGTGCATTGGCGGTACTGAACCCGCGGCCGGACTGCATTCGTAGTCATTATCCGGCCAGGACTCGTTTCCAGCGTGGTCCGTACATTTTGACGACGGTCCAGAACATTATTATTATTATTATTATTATTATTATTATTATTATTATTATTATTAGGGTGGGTAATATTAGTTGAATTTAGGTTATTATTATTATTATTATTTTCGTTCTTGTAGTTGTTGTTGTGCTGGACCCCACAGCAAGCTGCAAGACCGCTACTTGGCGGAAAATTACGTCTGCTGCCATTGTCACTGCTGACAATGTGACCAGCACCATTGCCGCGCGTAGGCAAGTGCGCGGAATTTCTGGCGATACGAATGATATACTTCCGTGCATAATTGACCTTACTATAGAGGTGAACAATTGCACAGTCAATATCATTCCTATTGTTTATTTCAAATGTGTTTAAATTTTTATTTATATGCCAGGAGAATCTACTGTAATGTAGCTTTAAATTCTCCAAGGGAAAAGATGGCTCTTGAAAACGAACCCAGGAAAGCTTAAAAATGATTGGTTTATGATCAGAATCAAGTACACTATGAACAGTAAAATCAATTGGTGAAAGAATTCTCACTTCCTTTCACAATCCCCCCCCCCCCCCATTAAGTGAATTTCCCGTTAAAAATACTTGTTTCTTTATTAGTAAAGGATCTTCTAAATATCAGTTATCACAACTATAACATCATCAGTTTTTGAGGTATGTGTCCTCATTAAAGGAATTCAACTCCTTTTCACCCTCACCCCCAAGATGATTTTCCCCAAAAAATACGTTTTTCTCTGTTTTTAAAGAAGATCCAAATACCAATTTTCACTTCTGTAACAACTTTAGTTTTTATTAGATGTAAGTATCCTCATACAATTAATTCAATAAATTTTTCAATTCTTTCTCACCCCCCCCCCCATTGAATTTTTCGAAATCAAAGGAATCCATGTTTCTTTACTTTTAAAGCGGATTCAAAATACCAATTTCTATGTCTGCAACATCTTTCGTTTCTAGATAATAGCATCTTCATACAAATAATTAAACTAATTTTTCATCCCCCCCTTTAAGGGGATTTCCAAAAATGAAAATACGTATTTCTTTATTTTAAAAGGAGATTCCAAATACTAAATGTCACGTCTGTATCATCTTCAGTTTTTGAGATATCTGTGTCCTAATAAAAATAATTCAACTCCAATTTCAGTCATTTCAGCCCCCCACCCACGTGGTTTTTTCCGAAAACAAAAAATACATATGTCTTAGTTTTAAGAGAGATAAAAAATACCACTTTTCGTTTCTGTAACATGTTAAGTTTTAGAGATATACTGTAGACATGCTCATTTCAAAATTTCACCCCCTTTTTATTTTTCCTTAAGTGGAGTTTCCGAAATAATCAACTGTGTTTCTTTACTTTTACAGGATATTCCAAATTCCAATTTTTGCGTCTGTAACGTTTTACGTTCCTGAGATATACTGTAGATACAATGTTTCTAAAAATTCAACCCATTTTTCGCTCCTGTTTAACCCCATTTACTGGATTTTCCAAAAACAAAAAATTGTGTTTACGTTTAAAGGAGATTCCAAATGCCAATTTTCGGGTCTGTAAGATCTTCATTTTCTGAGATATAAGTATCCTCATTGAAGGCTTTCAACCCATTTTTCACCCTTTTTCACCCATCCTAGTGGGATTTTCCAAAAACGAAAAAATATGTGTTTCTTTATTTTTAAAGGAGATTCTAAATACCAATTTTTACATTTGTAAATTTTTACGTTTTGAGATATAGATGCACTCATTTTAAAAATTCACCCCCTTTTCAACCCCATAGCGACGGAATATCCAAAAATCCTCCCTTAGCGAGCACCTACATTGTAGAATAAATGTATCCTCAGAATTTCAGTTCTTTATGTCCAGTAATTTTGGCTCGGCGATGATGAATCATTCAGTCAGTCAGTCAGTCAGTCAATCAGTCAGTCAGTCAGTCAGTCAGTCAGGACAAGTTATTTTATATATATAGATTTCAGTTTTCTAGCCAATGAGGGAGGATCATTTCAATTTCTTTTTAATTGCTAAGAGTGGGCGAATTATTCACTGGGCGCTGAACAATCGAAGAGCTATTTGATGTCACGTTGACTAGGTCCCACATAGTAATCTTCAATTGTTCTGGCACTTTAACCAGCCCTCAGAGCCAGGAAAGGATTCCTGACCTGGCTGAGAATCGAAACAGTAGCCCCAAAGTAAGAAGCTGGCTCACTACTACAAAAGTACAGAGAAGGACTACTGTATCTTAAAAAATAATACTGATTTAAACAACAGTTGAAGTGTGTGAAATTGGAGAAGACTCATAGTTATTCCTGTACAAACAATCGCGTTTTTTTATTTCCAACCTTGTGAAACTAGAAGTAGTTGATAATATGATAGTCATTGGAGCAGAAAGTAATCATTTAGCATAATTACCAAAAAAGCTACTCGTTAACCGTAGCTTCTTTTTTGCGAAAATAGATATGCGCGAAGTGTACCGTGGTGTTTATCTGTTGATAGATGCTTGTATCATGTTGGAAATGTGAAGAACTGTAGGACAATTTAGACAGACCATACTACATGACTCCTAATTTAGAAAGGTCTCCATTTCGTTGTCCTGGACTCCAAGAAATCATTCAACCTGATTTGCCGGCAACACGGTGTCCCACCGGGCAAGTTGGCCATGCGGTTAGGGGCGCGTGACTGTGAGCTTGCATCCGGGAGATAGTGGGTTCGAACCCCACTGTCGGCAGCCCTGAAGATGGTTTTCTGTGGTTCCCACTTTCACATCAGACAAATGCTGTGGCTGTACATTAATGAAGGCCACGGCCGCTTCCTTCCCTCACCTAGGCCTTTCCTATCCCATCGTCGCCATAAGGCATATCTGTGTCGATGCGACGTAACGGGAAATGGAAAAAAAACACGATGTCCCAGAGTACCTTGTCAGTTAAATGTAGCTCCTGCATCCAGAGCCACGAAGCTTCACCCAATCCGCTTCAAGAGGATGGGATAAATGTGACATTGCAGTCGCCTTCCACCAAAGTTAGGCATTATCTACACTACTTTTCACAGTTGAGAAAGCTCGCACATATTGGAACCCAGAATTATTCTCTACGCTGATAATGTCATACTAGGCACTGAACACAACTTTATCTCCAATGCTATAGCCAAGAATGAAATAGTCAATTAACGCAATATTGACTGCGGCCCAATAAAATGAAAGTTAATAGGTCTACCCGACACCAGAGCGGCAAGAAATATTAAAGAGCCACATTGATGTGGAGGTCCTGCCAACAGTATGGAAATGTAAATATCTTCGTCCAACAATTGCTGATAATGGCTAACTTATCGTGGGTCTAAACGTGAGGATTAATGCAGACTGGATGGAGAAGTGCGGATGATTATGTATTTACGTCTCCGCTTCAAATGACGTTCAATGACCATGTCAAACTGAAGAATTACTGCACCATCATCTATCCTGTTACACTGTAGATTAAAAAATGTTGGTCAAATGCGAAAGAGGTAGAACGTAGACTAAATTTTATGGAAACAATGATTATGAGATTGTAGATCGTATCGTATTTCCAAAGTAGACGTAAGGAAACAGTAGTTTGTTGCATCAATCTGGGGTAAAATGCATAATGTCCACTACGATTGTTTGAACATGTACTGCGAGCAGAAGTATAATTGCAAGGATGGACGAAACGCTGGTAGGAATCGGTATGAGACTCAACGAATGATCAAACCGACGACGTTTTGATATATCTCACTACGATATAAACACAGAAACATGGCGCATGACCGAATAAAATGGAGGGACTGTGACTTGGCTGAAGAAACCGTAATGAACGTATGTGACTGTTGTTATTCTTTTTATTCACTCCTTCATTCACCGATCTGTGGGCTACGTTTACACAATCGACGTGCCCTTTCGTCACGCAGACTTAATGCGCTTCTCTTTGCACTCTTGCAAAAAAGCCGTAAGCCTTTGGCTACTCCTTTCTCTCTCTTCCACCAAAATGTTCCGTGGCTTGGCCTGTGGCTTTTCGTGTGCATCCCTCACTCCCGCAAACTTTTCCCTATATGTTGTTCCGTCCAGCATCTCCTCCCCTTTGACATCCATTTCTGCTAGGTACTTGTGTACCTGTGTAAGCCACTCAGGCTATGTTTTACACTTTTCTTGACGATGGAATATTATGTTGGCCAACCGTCCTTGATTCCTCCTTTTAAGGTGTCCATAAAAGGCCAATCTACTTTTCCTTATGACCATCGTATATTTTTCGTTGGGTTTACAGAGTTTCTGGTTCAATCTCAAACGGAAAATATTATTCTTATTCTTATTCTTATTCTTATTCTTATTCTTATTCTTATTCTTATTCTTATTCTTATTCTTATTCTTATTCTTATTCTTGCTAGAGGCTTTACGTCGCACCGACACAGATAGGTCTTATGGCGAGGATGGGATAGGAAAGGCCCAGGAGTTGGAAGGAAGCGGCCGTGGCCTTAATTAAGGTACAGCCCCAGCATTTGCCTGGTGTGAAAATGGGAAACCACGGAAAACCATCTTCAGGGCTGCTGATAGTGGGATTCGAACCTACTATCTCCCGGATGCAAGCTCACAGCCGCGCGCCTCTACGCGCACGGCCAACTCGCCCGGTTATTCTTATTCTTATTCTTATTCTTATTCTTATTCTTATTCTTATTCTTATTCTTATTCTTATTCTTATTCTTATTCTTATTCTTATTCTTATTCGTATTCTTATTCTTATCCTTATTCTTATTTCTACGTAGGTACTCACATATTATAGTTTATGGACAGGTTCACGTCTGCTTTTTGTGTCATGTGCTACAAACCGTCCTTATTCAGATTGAGTGTTCATTAAAACGTGCTTAGTCTAAAGCTTCATCTCAGTTCACAACTTCTGAAGTGGCTTGCACTAGTTCACGGACATCTCTCCTCCTCCTGCTAGTAACATAGTGCCATCTACTAGGACATGGCATATGTAGAATATACTGGGAGAGATTAAAGCTGCTTTTTCTGAAAAGTTCATCAGAATGATTGATCCAACTGTCCTTTGAATATAACGGTGGATATCGTCAGTTAAGCTAGGATACCAGATAGCCAGACGGCTGGTTGGTTGAAGGAAGAACTTCCTTACAAGAATCAAAATCTTGAAAGGGGCTCAGGAAGAGAACAGTCTCGTAAGATGGAAGAACGAGCGGGATGATCATGTCCTCAAAGTCAAGGAAGCCAGTATAGAGAGTTTTGAATCTCCTCAGAGTGGGATTATCTCCACATAATACAAAATAAAGTCCTCAATCCTGTATGTCTAGCGAATGAGTAAATTTTGAGCCAGAGCGCGAGCCTGTCACTCAAGCTATCAATGGCTTCAGTCAGCAGCTAACGTCGAGTTAAGACTTCAGAGAAGAGTCGATGTGTTGCAAGTTCCGCTGTTAATTCGATTCACCAACCCGTTTCTGTATTCCTTCTATGAACACTTCGATCCACACTCTGTATGGAACTTTTATGGCAATTTTATTCAATTCGGCTTTTCTTCATTCAGTCTGTAAATATTTCGTTCCGTAGGATACACAGTCGAGTGGAGACTGAGGAGAGGTTGATGTTTTTGGAGTTTCCCTGGTAGTTTGATGCATCTCGGCTTCTTTTAATTCCGTAGGTGAACATTTCCTTGCACAGGCTACACAGCCGAGTTGAGATTGTGGGGAGGAAGATTTGTTTGGAGTTTTGCAGTTAATTTCATTCACCTCCGCTTTTGTAGTATCCCCGCCAGCAAGTGAGACGCCGAGCAGATAGTGGACTCACGTGATGGCTAACAACATAAATTAAAACGAAAGGGACTGAAGATGGTATTTTATAGGCGTTTGGTAAGTTGGTTAAGTAGATTTGAAACTTATGTGATTTCCTATATCTGCGTCTATTAAACAGATGATGTACAAAGAAGATACACGTACAATTGAAATCGGTCACTTAGTGTGACGTACTAGAACTAGCCTTCTCCAGAATGGTTACTCCAAATAACGCAAATGGACTCTAAAACACCACTGAACTGCTAAAGCGATGGTATCAGCAGAGTTTCGTGGATTCTCATAGATATTCCTCAATCTTTAAATTGCCAGCTACGATAAACCCAAAAGAATCGAGTTCAATGCGTGGATGATGAATACCATATATTAGCAACACCCTCCGAACTTAACCTACTGAGTAATTTTCTAACCATTGATACCACTTCTGAACTGATCACGGTTCCCTGATATGAGCTGAAGTTAAGTCTGCCCAAGACGAAGACTAATGCAATAAATATTTGTTCCCTTCAGTATTTAAAGAAACTACTAGCAATTAATATAAGTATATCCCCTACCCTTACCTAAGGCTTGCCTGCCTCTCTATTGGCTATCATCTCCCCCATGTATCGTTACTCCCGCCCTTGGTAGGTGCACTTTCCTTCTTGCACACGTAGCAATTCTCATTTTCATGAACATAACTACTCGCTTCCTAACACTTGCCTTCATAAGCCTGACTCCTCCTTTTCTAATACTTGTCATAAACATGACTGCCCGTCTCGTAATAGTTGATTGGGGTGGCCCATTATTTTTTAGTTGTACGGCACTTCAAACTACCCCTTCGCTGCTATTTCCAAACATTGAAACGTAACTATTTAGATTGCCTGTATTGACTTACTCTAGGACCTCGGGAGCTTACGGAACACTGTTTCTACTTCTTATTCCTTTCACCCCAACTCATGGCTCCTTGGTTAGCACAGGCCTATGGATTGAGTTTCCAAAATAATTACGCTATACTATGTAATACTTACATTAGGTAATACTACTTAACGCGGGTTCGTGTCTCTAGACATAACACATTTGTAAATTCCACCTATATCGTTGCACGTGCTACGATACAATAATTCATAGTTTTCCAGTGATTTTTCGTTATCTGTATAAAATATACTGTATAACCACTCATGCTGAGACGGAAAGTGCATATAGGTCTTAGTACATTGCATTCAAAAAAATTATTTCATCATGTGACAATGAATCTGACCAACAAAGAGACTCATCATCGTTACAGGACAAAGAAATAATGACTTCACAAAGATCAAGCGAGTTACTGTATCTATATATACCAGGCGGCTCACGAACGCCGTGCATTCTACTTATAAATGTCCCGCATGCAGTAGTGATGCATGGGATGCCTAATAACTTGTTTTCGAAGGAGCGACAACGTCCTGTACTTCGGATGTTGGGAAATAAATAGCAGTCATTTTACTGCACACGTTCTATAAGAGGGTGCATTTGTAAATACGCCAAGGATGCAGAAAAGAGAATGCAATAACTTATTTCCAATACACGTGCAGACATTCCATTTTATAAAAGAGTTGTTTGCGTGAAACAAAAACTAATACATATTATTATAGCTTCGAAGCTCAGAAAATTGAAGTGTCACACTTGGATCTACCACAACGTTTCCTTCTACAAGTACACGTAACAGACATGCTCAAAACCGTGTCCCTGATGGCGCAGGCAGTGCTTAACACGTCTCTCAGTGTCTGCATGGACACGTCTCAATATTTCAGGAGTCGTTGCAGCAAAGGCCTCACAAGTACATTCTTGTATTTATTGTTCAGCATTAACTGGCTCAGTTCCGTACACTTTCGATTTGATATATCTCCACAGAAAAAGTCCATGGAGGTGGAGGCGGGGTAAGATCGGGCGATCGTGGTAGCTGCTATCACGGTCCACCACGAACTATACACCGTTGAGAATATCCTGCATCATGATGTTCCCTAACGGCTCGAAAATTTGTACAATTTGTTTTACGTCGCACTAATACAGATAAGTATTACGGCGACAAAGGGATAGGGAAGGACTAGGAGTGGGAAGGGAACGGCCGTGGCATTAATTAAGGTGTGAAAATGGAAAGCCGCGGAAAACCATCTTCAGGGCTGACGACAGTACGGATCGAACCAACTATCCCCAGGACGTAATCTCACAGCTTAGTGCCCCTAACCGCAAGGGCTAACTCACCCGGTCAGACTCAAAAATAGTGAGGTGGTGCACCATCATGCTGGAACTAATGTTGCAGTATTAGCTGCAGTAGAATATCTTCTAAAATGCTTTCTAGAGATAAGTCGTCTATATAAATAAAATTGTAGGGGGGCCGCTGTCTGTAATTTATTTTGTTTTGCCAATTTTTCAGATATTTATCCGTTTTAGGTCAACTCAAGACCGAATCGGTGGTTTTTACGTTTCGTGTCTGTTTGTTTGTCTGTTTGTCTGTTTGTCTGTTTGTCTGTTTGTCTGTTCCACCATCACATCGAAACGGCTGGATAGATCTCAACCAAACTTCATATTTAGAGTATACTCATCCTGGGGAAGGTTTCGATAAGCATATCATTTTAATATCTTTGAATACTCGGGGGATTTATAGGAAAACCAGAATGGTTTTTCCACCATCACGTCGAAACGGCTGGATAGATCGCAACCAAACTTCATATTTAGAGTATACTCATCCCGGGGAAGGTTTCGATATGCATGCCATTTTAAAATCTTTGAATAGACGGGGGGTTTATAGGAAACCCTGAATGGTTTTTCCACCATCACGTCGAAACAGCTGGATAGATCTCAACCAAACTTCATATTTAGAGTATACTCATCCTGGGGAAGGTTTCGATAAGCATATCATTTTAATATCTTTGAATACTCGGGGGGTTTATAGGAAAACCAGAATGGTTTTTCCACCATCACGTCGAAACGGCTGGATAGATCGCAACCAAATTTCATATTTAGAGTATACTCATCCCGGGGAAGGTTTCGATATGCATGCCATTTTAAAATCTTCGAATAGACGAGGGGTTTATAGGAAACCCTGAATGGTTTTTCCACCATCACGTCGAAACAGCTGGATAGATCTCAACCAAACTTGATATTTAGAGTATACTCCTCCCGGGGAAGGTTTTAATATGCATATCATTTTAGAAACTTTGAATACACGGGGGGTTTATAGGAAAACCAGAATGGTTTTTCCACCATCACTTCGAAACGACTAGATAGATCTCAACCAAACTTCATATTTAGAGTATACTCCTCCCGGGGAAGGTTTCGATATGCATATCATTTTAAAATCTTTGAATACACGGGGGTTTATAGGAAGACCAAAATGGTTTTTCCACCATCACGTCGAAACGGCTGGACAGATTTCAACCAAACTTCATATTTAGAGTATACTCCTCCCGTGGAAGGTTTCGATATGCATATCATTTTAAAATCTTTGAACAGACGGGGGTTTATAGGAAAACCAGAATGGTTTTCCTCCATTTTCTCTTATACTATTGATTTTCTGTAAACTTCGTTTACCGTACGTGAAACGTCTCTTCATTATAAACAACTTTCGTTATGTTCATAATTTACCTTACTCTTCACACGACGGAGAAATTTACAATTTTCCGTTGGTATCATGCTCTGCATTGAGTGACCGATAGACCGACAACGAACCTACAGGTTACCATGGCAACGTCTCTGACTGCATGCCAGCAGGGAAGTAACGTATTGCCATTTTCCTCATCATGCTTTTGAATTCGTGGTTGTTCCTTGGGTAGAAGGCAAAAGAGGCGTCTGCGGGATATTGGCGGAATATCGTTGGATGTTATAACTGCCCTCGAATAGATTAAGTAATAACGCCATTAGTCATCTTCTTCTTATTTATTTACCTAAGAATCACTGGACCTAAATTTCTCCTCAGTTACCGCTTTATTATATCCATAACCCACACTAGCATCATTTATTGAGGGGCATTTGATTTTCCAATACATTCACTCGGCGTTTACATATTTGTCGTTATCCGGCTGTCCTCAGTTATAATCCACTTTCTATTACTTTCAACTTTCTTAACTGTATTATTTTCTTCCTTAATTACGCCGTATGTACGCGAGTGCTACAAACTACTGGATGTATTTCCACCAAGACTCATATTTTTTTTCTTTGCTATGGGCTTTACGTCGCACCGACACAGACAGGTTTTATGGCGACGATGGGATAGGGAAGGCCTAGGAGTTGGAAGGAAGCGGCCGTGACCTTAATTAATGCACAGCCCCAGCATTTGCCTGGTGTGAAAATGGGAGACTCATATTTAGAATACACCTGTCCTTGATAGGTTTCAGGGCAAATATTGTTTCTAAATCCCTGAACTGACTGAGGGTTTATACGAAACCGAAACAGTGATTTTGCACTTCCACAAAATATACACAACCAAACTTAATGGAAATCTACCTACCTTAGTAGAAATTAATTTCTAAACCTTTTTTCTCATGTGCATCATTTCGATACGAGGATTAATAAGGGAGATATCATTAACGGACCGTTTTTCTGTATAAGTCCCATCGGACTTGACTCACGAGCGGGTGCGTGTAAAGCGTATTCCTTACAACTTGAAAACTACTGAAGACATTCGAACCAAAATTTATATTTAGCATCCACCTGTCCAAAGGTAGGTTTTAAAGGTCAATAACATTTCATGTTCCAGAATGGACTGGCGGTTTATAGGGAACACAAATGGTGATTTTATTCCACAATATATACAGAACAAGACCAACCTGACTGGAAATCGACCAAACGAGATGGAATTCCACCTCTAAACCTTTTTTTTCAGGTGCATTTTTTCGTCAAGAGGATTAATAAGGGAGATATCATGAATGGTCACTTTTGCAGGTTAAGTCCAGCGGACATAGCCCTGAAGGTGTTTTACATGGAGCAGATTCCTTATCTATATAAATCAAATCGTAACGACTGTGTGCCTGTACACTGACTATTTTGGCGAAATTTTCGTACAGCTTTCCCTTTAAGGGGTAATAATGACCATCTCCATAATTTTTGGTTTAGTTTCCTGAATGTCCTAATTTTTACCCGCCTCGCCCAAAATCCAGATTGCGGCATAATCTGCCAGAAGAAAAAGAAAATGATTGAAATTTGACAAAATTATACGTTTTAGCCTGTAACGAACAGAAAACATCCTAGATCATTAAATTTTTCACTTTTTATCCCCGAAGAATATCGAAATATGCAGGCAATTTTAATGATGGTGCAGACCTTCGGAAATTCCTATCACATAACGGATTGCACAATCTCCGTTCAATTTGGAATGATATACAACCTTGGTCTTATGACTTTTTGCCGTATTTGTATCCCTTTTACGTTTGATTTTTCTCTATTAATGGATGTTAAGTCAATTTAGAATTTTCACATGCATAATTCATACTTTCAATTACTTATATGAAATACAGAATCGTCATACTCTTCACGAAAATTGGCACACCCAGTAGGCATATGTGAGCCAAATGCTATGTATGTAGCAGTCACATAATTATCCGAAAAGTAATGTAATGTGAGATAATCTTACAAAACCTTTACCCTGTTCCACGTTTCTTACTCAATCTCACCCAAGAATAGATGACATATCATAGGACCAGCCATTTAGGCCACTAAATCCGGCGTGTCTTATGGTATAATCCTTTGTCGATATGACGTACGTTTAGTAGCAGTTAATCTGTAAATGAAGGTCTTCAATATTGTAAACACGCATATACTTTCGTATGTCGATCTATATATATTCACTTATGTCGATTTTTAGCGATCGAGAAAGGGTGTGTCTGCTATTGTAATCACTACTCCCCACAACGACTTTGACTGGCAGTAGGAAAGGGTTCCTTCTCCAACTCCTGTGTAACTGTCATTAGTAAGGAAGGCCGACAATTGTAATAAATAGTTCCCTTCTCCATTTGACTTGCAGAAGGCAAGTGAGCATGCAGTTTTGTTTAAAACTCCTCTACCCGATTGTGTTTGGCAGTAGGCAAGGGTGCCCGCTATTATAAAGAAATGTCCTCATCTAAACTGTGACTGGCATTAGGCATAGTGGCCTGCTATTTTGATGGAAACACACCAACTTGGTGTGACTGGCAGTAAGCTGGCTGGCAGTAGGAAAATGGGCCTGGAATTATAATGATAACTGCACAACTCAATTTCGAATGATAGTAGGGTAATTGCCTACCATTATAATAGAAACTCCTCAACTGTAATCTGTCTGGAAGTAGGAAAGGGGGCTGCCATTTTAACGAAAACTCCCCAAATCGATTCTGTCCGCGTAGTAGGCAATGGGGCCTGCAATTATAATGTAAACTTCCCAACTCGATTGTGAATAGCAGTAGACAAGTGAGCTTGCCGTAATATCACAAACCCGTAACAAACACTTTACATTGGAAACAACGTACGGGGACCTCCCCATGCTCTTTCTCGGATAACGCTAAGAGACATGCAATTTTAAAACAATCTTATTTACTGCATGTACACTATTTACTTCGATATTCGAATACAATGTAGAATACCGTAGCGAAGCACGGGTACAATCGCTAGTCGGTCTCTAAAAATTTCAAGTAACGCCTACAGGTGACTCTAGGGTCTATGAAATCAGGCACAGAATACCGCATGACGCTTAACCTTAATCCCCCACTGGTGTCGCATATACTGTGCTCGAACCCTGTGGGGGGTTCGCCGGAGCCCAATAATGGAGACTGTGAGTGTCAATGATTGAATCATTAGAAAAGTAACATTTAGTGCTCAACAGGATTTTCCTGATAAAATGTGGACCTTGCTGTAATGCCGCGGCCATTTTTCGTCCATATGGGCGATCAAAATCATCTCTATAGTGTTTCAGATGTACGTGCACCTTACACGGCTGTCATTTTCTCTCCTTCAGGAACCTTTGTATTGACGTTCGGGATACTCCTAGCTCATCCGCAGATCGTCTTTGCCCTAAGTAACATTAAACATGCGAATTTGTAACAATGATGGTTTGTATATTATTAATATTATTATTATTATTATTATTATTATTATTATTATTATTATTATTATTATTATTATTATTTCTTGTGGCTATTTCTAGCCGAGTGCAGCCTTGTAAGGCAGACCCTCCGATGAGGGTGGGCGGCATCTGCCATTTGTAGGTAACTGCGTGTTATTGTAGTGGAGGATAGTGTTATGTGTGATGTGTGCGTTGCAGGGATGTTGGGGACAGCACAAACACCCAGCCCCCGGCCTGTTGGAATTAACCAATTAAGGTTAAAATCCCCGACCCGGCCGGGAAACGAACCCGGGACCCTCTGAACCGAAGGCCAGTACGCTGACCATTCGGCCAACGAGTCGGGCATTATTATTATTATTATTATTATTATTATTATTATTATTATTTCATCATCAAAGTTAGGTGAAGATCAACTTACCGTGTGAAGGATTGCGTTCAAACTATTGCAGTACATTCTGCGCAATGTCAGCTTTGTCACAGACAAATCTGTTCTTGCTCATATGTGCCTTGCACGATCCATTAGCTCTGAATTACACCTTGTTAGGCGAAATACATGTACAGAAGGCAAATGTCTGTTTGGAAACTAGTGTGCATACCATCTGCGAGCTTCGGCTTCATTCCGATCAGATTTGGCGTACATTAAAATGATGTTTGTGTATTCGTCATAACTGAACACACTAGCCATTGCCGATATGCAGATAGCAGATGTAGTGCTGCCTAGTTCTATGCGGTCGAAAACGAGGTTTCTAATTCATGGGGACTCATCAGACGAGCAGCCCTAAGGAACATGCTGCGAACAACCGTCTGGTTGTTATCTCCTCATATTCTGACGTAACATGGGTGTTGGCAGTAGTGCCCCTGTGAAAATCAGTTAGTAGATATCCCACCTATCAGTAGTGCATGCGGGACATTTATAAGTAGAATGTATGACGCTCGGGAGCCGCCTGGTATAAAACAACATATCCTGACTGACTGACTGGACAAAAAGACATGAATTTTCGAGGATAAATTTATAGCACAATGTAGGCGCTCACAAGGGGAGGATTTTCGGATATCCCGCCACTAATGGTGTGAAAAGGGGGGTAAATATTTAAAATGAGTGTATTTATATCTCAACACTTAACAGTTTAATGACATGAAAATTGGAATTTTTAATCTCCTTTAAAAATAAACACGAATTTCTTAGTTTTTGGAAAATCCCCTTAAGGGGGTGAAAAAAGGTGAAAATGAGGTTGAAGACCTTTTCATGAGGATGCTTAAATCTCAAAAATCTGAAGATGATACGCTCATGAAAATTTGTGTTTGGAATCTCCCTCAAACGTAAAGAAACACGTATATTTTGATTTTGGAAAATCTACTTAAGGGGGTGGACACGAGTGAAAAAGTTGGTGGATTTTTTAAATGAGTATATACAAAAACGTAGCATGTTACAGACGTGAAAACTGGTATTTGGAATTTCCTATAAAAGTAAAGGAACACACTTATTTTTAAAAAATCCACTTAAGATGAAGCGTTCAAGGGGTGAATTCCTAAAATGAGCATATCTACAGCATATCTCAAAAACTTAACATGTTACAGACGTCAATCATGCACTTTAATCTCTGGTGAAAATATAGTAACACATATATCGTTTACTTAGTGCATAAACATTGTATGTCCATTTATGGCCAGTTTGGAGTTATTTTTGTTATATTTTTTTTGCTAGGGGCTTTACGTCGCACCGACACAGATGGGTCTTATGGCGACGATGGGATAGGAAAGGCCTAGGAGTTGGAAGGAAGCGGCCGTGGCCTTAATTAAGGTACAGCCCCAGCATTTGCTTGGTGTGAAAATGGGAAACCACGGAAAACCATCTTCAGGGCTGACGATAGTGGGATTCGAACCTACTATCTCCCGGATGCAAGCTCACAGCCGCGCGCCTCTACGCGCACGGCCAACTCGCCCGGTGTTTGGAGTTAATACCATATTTGGATGTCTCTCGAACATATCTAGCTAATTCAAAATTACAGTATGTCCAAATAATAGGGAGCATGCTGATTTCCAAGGTGCAAATATTGAATGTCTTAGTTAAGTAAACAACTCTACGTCACGAATGTTTTATGTCCCGTATAATAACTTTAGCCTAGGTATGTCCATTTGGTTTTTCATTTCATTTGAAGGCTCAGATACTCTTTGCCCGGACATACTATTTTGCTGTTGAAAATTTCAAGTACTTACTGCCTTGATGGAGCACAAATATTGTATGTCCTGGACATTGCTTTGAAAGATTTGAGACACTGGCTATAACTGAACAGTGATTATTCAACTTTACTTAATTACTTACTATTCATACCTTGTGATTTTATTAAGAAATAAAATCATTTAATAATAAAAGATGAAAAGGAATGTTGAAATCACTTCCTTTGAGAAATACAACGTTTGTGCTTTGAAGTTCTCCTTCACATTGTCAGTGACAAAGTTGTATGTTCCAAACTTCCATGAAAATATAGTAAATAATTCCATTACTGATGCACAAAAATGTGGTCGAGTTGTTGAAATACAATTACGAAGAAATAATCTACAGATCAGTAACACTGGCTACAGCTATATTATTTGTCGTAAGTAACTGCAACTTCATAAACTTTCATTTTGAGATTTCTCAGAGTCATGACTTTTGGACATACAATGTTCGTTCACTAAGCAATCGATATTTTGTTTTCGGAAAAAGAACTTAAGGAGGGGGGGGGCGGTAAAAAGGACTGAATGGGTTTGAATTATTTTTATTACGATACTGATATCTCAAAAACTAAAGATTTTACACACGTGAAAATTGGTATTTGGAATATCCTTTAAAAATAAAGAAACACTTCTTTCTTGTTTTCCAAAACACACATAAAAGGGTGTAAAAATACTGAAAATGGGTTGAATTCCTTACGTGAGGATATTTACATCTAAAAGCTCAATATGTTACTGACAGGAATATTTGTATTTGGAATTTTCTTTTAAAATCAAGAAACGCGTATTTTTTGTTTATATAAATTCCACTTAAGGGTGGGGTGGGTGAAAAGAAGTGAAGGAAGTGTTGGAATTATTTTCATTAGTATATTTATATATCAAATACTGAAGACGTTACAGACGTTAAATTTGGTATTTGGAATCTCCTTAAATGATAAGGAAACACGTATCCTTTTATTTTCGAAAAATGCAGTTAATGGGTGGGGGATTATATGAACTGAAAAATGAGTTGAATAATTTTTAAGAAATAAAGAAACACTTATTTTGTGTGGGGGGGGGAGATCAACTTAAGGGTGAGTGTAAGATGAGTCGAATTATTTTTTGAGGATATAAGTAAGAAGGGGACTGAAAACAATACACCGCTAAGGGGTTCTGACTTGCGGGTAAGGAATGATGACCAAATATACATTTATATGAAACCGTTCGAATTACGAATTTAAAATTTCAAATGATATCCTAGGTGTTAAATAGCATAATGTTTTGAATAAATTTGACCCCTCAGGTATTTAAATGGGGGTTAATGCCCGAAAACTAATATATTCATTTCTTCCTCCGAAAGTGTGTAACATACGAAGACAGAATTCCAAATAGGGGCATATGTTTTAAATCCTAAGTATGAAATAGGAATTATTGTTAAACGTTCCACTGCGAAAGTGTTAAATGAGGTTAAATCCGTAAACGAAATTATTCACCCCTACAAAACTGTTTGACGTACAAAGTTGTAACTTTTTAAAAGGTTCTCCTTTAATGCCCTAGGTGTAAAATGTCGTATACTTTAAAATATTTTTTCTATAAGGGGTTTAGATGGTGGTTGACTCTATGAGACACAATATACCTTCTTCCTAAAACTTTTCCGGCAAGAATTTTTTTATGAAGAGTGGTCTACTACATCCTAGATGTTAATAAATATTTGAAAATATTCACCCCTTAAAAAGCATTCATTCCTTCGTTACTGTTCAACGTACAAAATAAAAATTTCACAAGTTGGTAAGCTTTTACGTCGAAGATGTGGGGTTCGAATGAGTGTTAGATCAGAAAGTAAACAATCATTCCCCCAAAACCGTTTGACGTACGGACTTTGAAAAATAACTTTCGGTTTAAAACCGTGGCGAAGCACGGGTATCTTGCCAGTTTTTTCTCTAAATTCACTGTCCAGGTTCAGGTATATTATTCAGTAGACACACTAGTTGATATTGAAGAAGCTTTACATTACCTATAGAATTTCTAAATTATTTATATCCATGCGGAATGAATCATAAAAGATGATGTTGAAAGTGGTGCTGCCTATAATATTTTTATATAACCTAGTCCCGCCAATGTTATGTAATGTGGCGTGATTGGTAGTGAAAATTTTGAAAAACGGTTTGATTGGAACTAATTTAACGAGCTGTGGCACAACGAAACGGTCTTAATACCGAGAATCCCTCTGATTTTTTCAGAGTTCCCTTTTGATTTCACACGAGTCAATTCTCAGTACGAGTCCGCTTTTGTATGACAGTAAACAAAGTAAAGGGTCAGACACTTAACGTGGCTGTAGTTGCTCTCATCGGGGAAATTACACTTATGTCCATAAAAATCAGAACACCTTGAAAGGCTAGAGATAGGAAGTACATATTCACAGGACATGTGCACTAGTATATTCTGAATAAACGGTTAGCATTTGAACCATGTCGGCCCTCAGTTTCAATGTCCACATCGATATCCCGGAGCAACACTATCGACTGATACAATATGCCTGTGGCTCTCGTTGTCGCTATAAACCGAAGAAAATGGATCAGTGTGACTTGAGCAGATGTGCAGGATGCCTGGCAGACATATGCGAGAACCTTACCGTCAAATGAGTGAGATTGAAAGAGGGCGCATTATTGGCTTGAGAGAACGTGATGGATCCATCCGTAAAACTGCTGCTCGTGTGGGACGAAGTGTGTCGGCAGTGCAACGGGTGTGTACAGAATGGTCACAGTAGGCCGTAGAATACGACGAGATGGGTCTGGCCTTACCACCCAGACCACCTCCCGAGAAGATCGACACCTCATTCTAATGGCATTTTCAGGCCAGATCAGCGTCCTCCTCCGGTTTGTCGCAACTGTGAAACAGTGTAACACATTGTACACTATCAGGAGTAACAGTCCGTCCCCATTTGTTACGATCTTGGTTACCGGCGCGTCGTCCACTTCTCCTCCTGCCTTTGACTAACGTGCATAAACATGACAGACTGCAATGGTGTACGGAACGACGTCACTGGGGACAGAAATAGCAGCAGATAGTGTTTTCGGACGAGTACATGTTCTGTTTGTTCGAAGAAGATGGCCGCATTTTGGTTCGCCCCAGACAGGTGAAGAGGCATCACATTGACTGCATTCGCACAAGACATACAGCATCAACTCAAGGCCTTATGGTGTGGGGTGCTATTGGATACAACCACAAATCACAGTTCGTGCGTAACCAGTTTGACCTACGTGAATGACATCCTGCGACCCGTAGCCATACCCTTTCTGCACGACACCCCAGATACTATATTTCAGCAGGACAATTAGCGACCGCATGTTGCTGCACGAACACGTGCCTTCTTGTTGTCACAGGATGTCAGACTTTTGCCCTGGCCCGCCCGATCACCGAACTTGTCACCAATCGAAAATATGCAGGATATGGTGGAACGACGCATGCGGAGCTGTGACCCAATGCCAACCACCAAATATGAAATGTGGAACCAGGTGAATGCAGCATGTGGCTACATACCCCAGGACGCAATTTGCGCCTTATACGCGTCGATGCCATCACGCATGGAACAAGTTATCAGTGCCCATGGAGGACCCGGTGCCTACTAGGCAACAGGTTACATGCTGAACCTAGGTGACTGATATGCTAATCGTTTCAGAAGAATATACAGTACTAATGAACATGCCCTGTGAATATGAACTTCCTGTCCCTGGTCTTCCAAGGTGTTCTGTTTTTTGAACATGAGTGCATTTCTTATGGACAGCTTTACGTGTCCATTCCGCGTGTAACATCATAATGAAATACTTTTTCCGTTCACTACCGGTGGAAAAACGACTAATCTATATATATAAAATAGCTTGTCCTGACTGACTGACTGACTGACTGATTCATCATCGCCGAGCCAAAACTACTGGACATAATGAAATTAAATTTTGGAGATACATTCATATTAAGATGTAGGTGCTCGCTAAGAGAGGATTTTTGGATATTCCGTCGCTAAGGGGGTGAAAAGGGGGCTGAAATTTTAAAATGAGTGTATCTATATCTCAAAACTTTTAAAGTTTACAAATGTAAAAATTGGTATTTAGACTCTTCATTAAGAATAAGGAAATACGTATTTTTTGTTTGTTTTCAGAAAATCCCAATAGGAGGGGAGAAAAAGGGTGAAAAAGGGGTTGAATGCCTTTAATCAGGATACTGGTACTTATATCTCAGAAACTAAAGGTTTTACAGACCTGAAAATTGGTACTTTTGATCTCTTTTAAAAATAAAGAAACACGTATTTTTGGGTTTTTGGTAAATCCAGTTAATGGGAGGGTGAAAAGGGAGGTGAATTTTTAAAATCAGTGTACCTACATCTCAAAACGTTGAAAGTTTACAGATGTAAAAATTGGTATTTAGAATCTTCATTAAAAATAAAGAAACACCTATTTTTTCGGAAAATCCTAATAGGAAAGGAAGAAAGGGGTGAAAAAGGGGTTGAATGCATTTAATGAGGATACTTATATCTCAGAAACTGAAGATATTACAGACCTGAAAATTGGTGTTTTGTATCTCCTTTAAAAATAAAGAACCACGTATTTTTTGTTTTTGGAAAATCTAATTAATGGGGGTGAGAAGGGGGTGAATTTCTAAAATGAGTGTATCCATATATATATCACAAAACTTTTAAAGTTTAGAGATGTAAAAATTAGTATTTAGAAACTCCTTTTAAAGTAACGAAACACGCACATTTTTGTTTTCGGAAAATCCCAACAGGAAGGGTGGAAAAGGGTGAAAATATGTTAAATGCCCTTGATGAGGATAATTATATTTCAGAACCTGAAGATATTACAGACCTGAAAATTGGTATTTGGGATCCATTTAAAAATAATAAAGAAACAGGTATTTTTCGTTTTTGGAAAATCCAAATCTTGGGGGGGGGTGAAAAGGGGTGTGAATTTTTAAAATGAGTGTATCTACATATGAAAATTTTAAAAGTTTACAGATGTGAAAATTGGTATTTAGAATCTCCTTTAAAAATAAAGAAACACGTAATTTTTTGTTTTCGGAAAATCCCAATAGGAAGGCTGTAAAAGGGTGAATAATGGATTGAATGCCTTTAATGAGGCTCTTATATCTCAGAACCTGAAGATATTACAGACCTGAAAATTGGTATTTGGGATCTACTTTAAAAGTAAAGCAACACGTATTTTTTCGTTTTTGGAAAATCCAAATATTGTGGGGTGAAAAGGGGGGTGAATTTTTTAAAATGAGTGTGTTTACGTCTTAAAAATTTAAAATTAACAAATGTAACAATTGGTAGTTAGAATTTCCTCTAAAAATAAAGAAACGCGTATTTTTTTGTTTTCGGAAAATCCCAATAGGAGGGGTGTAAAAGGGTTAAAAATGGGTTGAATGCCTTTAATGAGGATACATATATCTCAGAAACGGAAGATATTACAGAAATGAAAATTTGTATAAGGGATCTCCTTTGAAAATACAGAAACACGTATTTTTTTAGTTTTTGGAAAATCCAATTAATGGCGGTTAAATAGGAGTGACAAATTGGGGTGAATTTTTTGTAAGACTATTTCTACAGAATATCTTGGAAATGTAAAATGTTACAGACGTAAAAAGTGGGTGTTTGGAATCTCCTGTAAATGTAAAGAAACATAGGTGATTTGATTTTGGAAACTCCACTTAAGGGGAACTCAAAAGGGGTGAAATTTTTAAATGAGAACTTTTACGGTAAATCTAAAAAAAACTTTACATGTTACAGAAGTGAAAAATGTTTTTTTATATCTATTAAACATAAAGAAACGTGTATTTTTAGTTTTCGGAAATACCACTTGGGTGGAGGGGGGGTAAAAGTGATTGAAAATGTTGTTGCATCCTTTTAATTAGGCTACTGATATCTCAAAAATGAAGATGTTATAGTCGTGAAATTTGATATTTGCAATCTGCTTTAAAAGTAAATGAAATGGCGTATGGCTTTTCGTGCCGGGAGTGTCCGAGGACATGTTCGGCTCGCCAGGTGCAGGTCTTTCGATTTGACACCCGTAGGTGACCTGCGCCTCGTGATGAGGATGAAATGATGATGAAGACGACACATACACCCAGCCCCAGTGCCAGTGAAATTAACCAATGATGGTTACAATTCCAGATCCTGCCGGGAATCGAACCCGGGACCCCTGTGACCAAAGGCCAGCACGCTAACCATTTAGCCATGGAGCCGGACTTGAAAGTAAAGAAACACGTATTCTCGGAAAATCCAATGAAGTGGGGGGGGGGGGGTTAAAGATTTGAAAAATTAATTGACTTAATTGTATGAGAATACATACATCTAATAAAAACTAAAGTTGTTACAGACGTGAAAATTCGTATTTGGATCTCCTTTAAAAATAAAGAATAACGCGTTTTGGGGGAAACCATTTTTGGGGGCGGGAGTGTAAAGGAGTTGAATTCCTTTCATGTGGACACATAAATCACAAACTGAGGAAGTTAGAGTCGCGATAATTGGTATTTAGAAGATCCTGTACTATTAAACAAACAAGTATTTTTTGCCGGAAAATTCACTTGGGGGGGGGGGGTAGCAGTGTGAAATGAAGTAAAAAAAAGTTAATTGTTTTTATGGGGATACATATATCTCAAAACTGGAGGTAATAGACGTGAACATTGGTGTTTGGAATCTCCTTTAAACTTAAAGAAACACGCCTTCTTTTAAATTTTTTTGGAAGGAGGGGGGTTGGCGGTAAATAAACTTAACGGCGGTGGGGAGTAAAAGGAGGTGATACCAATTGATTTTACTGTCCTTAATGTACTTATAAGGATCCTCCGTTGCTCAGGCGGCAGCGCGCCGGCCTCTCACAGCTGGGTTCCGTGGTTCAAATCCCGGTCACTCCATGTGACATTCGTGCTGGACAAAACGGAGGCGGGACAGGTTATTCTCCGGATACTCCGGTTTTCCCTGTCATCATTCATTCCAGAAACACATAATAATAATAATAATAATAATAATAATAATAATAATAATAATAATAATAATAATTTAAAAAATATAATAATGTTCCGAACCGTCGTCAAATGTGCGATCCGCGCTAGAAACGGCTCCTGGATGGGTAATGACTAAGAATGCAGTCCAGCCGCGGGTTCAGTGCCGCCAAGGCACCCAATATGACACCACGCCGGATCTTCTGAAGGATTTTATCCATATTAAAATGATTATAGGAAGAGATGGCAAAGATTTACGAACCCAACTGACCGGGAGGAATACCTGAGCATAGCCCGGGAAGTACGAAATTGATTGCTGGAAAGGAAGATTGAAAAATGGGAGGAAACGTGCCGTAATCCAATAGAAAACGAGTCAGATCGGGAATTTTGGTGGATTGTCGCAAAAAACGAGTCAGATCGTGAATGTCGGCAGATTATATATCTAAAACAATAAGCATTCAATTATAAATTTTAGTATAATACCGTAGCGAAGCACGGGTATCTTGCTAGTGTCGTATATAGGGAAATCTTGTAAGTCCTTGGTTAGAAGTATCCTCTCTTCTCATAACCATACACGCTACCATGCGAAGCCGGGAAGGGTAGCTAGTCAAGATATAAAGTGAACATGAGAAAACGTGGCCTCCTACCAAGTGATGCCGATACCTTGAGCGCATGTGGTGCTATTCAAGATCCAAGCAATCTTATAGAACCGGTATGTTCTCATTTTGATGTCCATTGCTCCATGGACAATTTGATCCAAGCAAATTACAATGGGCATCAGCTGATTGCTGTTTGAGACTTCATGTTTCAACAAGATGTGAAAAAAAAGCTCTGCTATATGTAGACATAAAATGTATATCACGAATTCGAAGATATTTGTGTAAGTAAATCAGCAATCAAAATTTTTGGGAAAGCTTACTCGAAGATATGTAGATATCAAATGTATATCACGAATTCGAAGATATTTTTGTAAGTAAATCAGCAACTTACGGTTTCAAAATTTTTGGGAAAGCTTTTTTATCTCACCCCATATAATTGGTAGCATCGCTTGAGTTTTACCAATCAAGTTAATCCCTATCTTACGGCTTTTAATTAAGAGTAAATAAATATTTTAATGTGAGAGAAAATATGTGGTATAATATAATCATCATCATCATCATCATCTGTTTACCAGGTTCGGTTTGTCCCTCGGACGTAGCGAGGGATCCCACCTCTACCACCTCAAGGGCAGTGTCCTGGAGCTTCAGACTCTTGGTCGGGGGATACAACTGGGGAGTATGACCAGTACCTCGCCCAGGCGGCCTCACCTGCTATGCTAAACAGGGGCCTTGTGGAGGGATGGGAAGAGTGGAAGGGATAGGCAAGGAAGAGGGAAGGAAGCGGCCGTGGCCTGAAGTTAGGTACCATCCCGGCATTCGCCTGGAGGAGAAGTGGGAAACCACGGAAAACCACTTCCAGGATGGCTGAGGTGGGAATCGAACCCACCTCTACTCAGTTGACCTCCCGAGGCTGAGTGGACCCCGTTCCAGCCCTCGGACCACTTTTCAAATTTCGTGGCAGAGCCGGGAATCGAACCCGGACCTCCGGGGGTGGCAGCTAATCACACTAACCACTACACCACAGAGGCGGACGGTATAATATAATAAGAAGTTTAAAAAGAGTTCCTTACAAGGAACATTCGTGAATTCCCTGGTGAGTAGCTATTTCCTGTAAATAGGCATAAATGATCAACTAGATGGAAATAACGCAAGATTAAGCTGCTCGTAGTAAAATTTAGTTGAAATCAGTGCGTGAAGCAATACACTGTTGATGCAGTGCATTGAAACGCTATTCTGTCTGACTCCAAAGTAACGTTTGTAAGTTGATAATACGATCTCTAGTTAGTGAATTCCTGAAATTATGACTTGTTGTCTTCTTTTTTACATTCAACATTGGCAATTGACGCAGAAAATGAGTTAGAGGTTTTACACGGTATTTGATTACTGTCTTCATCACTTGAAGTGTCTGAGGAGTAAAGAGAAAATGCATATACTATTTTCAGTCTGGTCAAGAAACTTGAAGACGCCATTACAACTGAAATCCTGGGGGATGAATTACTGGTACAAATGTCTTCCGAGGAAACTATTGATTTCGAGCCTGTTAATAAACCTTTGACAATGATGTGGCTAAAGACAATATCCCCCCACCCCGATTAAGTCAAGAGTACAAATAAAGCCGAAAACAAAGGATGATAATTGAAAATAGCTTTGTATCGCTTCAGGAGGGTCAAAGAAATCAGCCAGCTATTTCATTATCAAAGATATTATGAAGGACAAGTAACAAAACGTGAGACACTCACGGTAATGTCTCAGTATGTGTGGTATAATATTCAAGAGGCAACGGATAATCTAATGGCTGTGTATGATACTGATATAGGGTGTTGGGCGTGCACGAAGGCTAGAGCGCTTTGATTGTCCAATTTCAAAGCTGGATCGATTTCATTTAGAAATTCAAGGCAGTTCGCAAAAATTTCAGTCGCAAAGCTACGCACTTCGTATCTTACAAACGTGTTCAATCGCAAGAAAAGGATCACAATCCTGCTATTGCATTCGGTACTGAATTAATCGGCTGACATTCTGAATAGGAATCAATCTGAATTACCGAACAATTATGGAATTCACAGAGATCGCACAAACTCTGGTATCGTTGAAGGAGGCACGAACATCGGAGTGAATTCAGTGTTTCGAATATCACATTCACACAACTCAATCCATTTTACCCGTGGAAGGCAAACTTCTCTCACCACTTTTTATTGTCTGACATGAGCCAAGTAGCACATTTGGTGCCCTTGTGCAACAGATCATGACCTAAAATCTTGATATATACTGAAGGTGTATATACACACTTCAAAATTGTTTTCCATCACCTCGGTCTACGAAATTCCTAACACCTTAATAAAACGAAGAAAGACACGCTGGTACCATATCAGCGTTATTCATTGCCCAACAAAACAACAAACGAAGGCCTTAAAGAAAACAGCTTTGCTTTCTCAATTTGCGCACACCCAAATTTAGTACCGGATATCATGAACCCTTGCACGGATGCATCCCTGAATTCGCCTTGGTATACTCTCCACTAGTGCATCAAGGTAATGTTTGTCCAAAGGGTTCCACTCCTCAATGGTAATTCGTCGTAGATATCGCAGAGTGCTTGGCGGATCGTGACATTCATAGCCTTCTTTATTGTATATGAGGTATGTTCAAGGTCACCGCGGGCACTCTTGTTCAGTATTATCGTCATCACGAAGGAAGTCAATAACGAGCACCACATGATGGATGCGCACATTGTCGTCCGTTAAAAAGAATTACCCTCCAGAATGCTGGCTACGCAGTGCCATTGGGGGACGGAGGTTTTCGTCACTGTTTCGTACAGCCACGGCATTGCCCTGAATGACTAGGAGTGGCGTAGAGTGGTCACACATAATGCCACCCAAAAACACCGAGGAACCACCATTTTTCTGCACGTACTGGACAGTGTGTCTGAGACGTGAATTCTAAACACGTTGCCAGCGATCGTCAAGAACAATGCCTATGTGACAATCATCGGGAACAGGACTTTATGTCAATTCTGAACAGACCATTCAGCGTAATGCTGGATCCATCTGTGCTGTGTCCCATAATATGTAGGTATGAGAGCTTGGACTCGCATTGAACGTCAAGAGTGAAGATGTACCACATGCAACCTGTTTGTTACGGTATGAGTTGAAACGCGGCTACCTGTTGCTGTCAGAAGATCGTTATTCACCAGGGTTCTTCTGTGCTGAAATTCTAAGCTCAATCAGCATTCTGAATTTATTTTCCATTACACACATTTAGGTCGTACAAAGCATGCTTTATCAATTCGGCAGTCTCTAAACTGAGGAGGATCCACCGATCCTACCAAATGCACTCACCATATGTTCATCCTATTCCAAACAACAATACTGTGTTAGATACTCTATATAAATACAATTATGTCTCTCTGTATGTGCACTTCAACAGAAACAATTTGTTATACTTCGTTCTTACGTTCGATTAAGTTAACAAAACTCGCAAACGGCTTCAGTTCAATATTTGTCGGTCTACCAATCTTATAATTTCAATGGAAAACGACATAACAGAATTTTTGTACTTAATTGAAGGATATCAAGACTATATAATATTTACAGTATCTGTCAAAACAGAAAATTTCAAATTTCTCCCTTAATGTTAGTTGTATCAAAAAGCCATACATCATAAAAGAATTGTTAAATATAATTTCTTAGCCTATATTTTGTGTTTCGCGAATTTTTACCGTTCGAGGATTATTAACGGAGACATTTGCCATTAATAAATGTTTCAAAAAGTCCAGATATCATCAATAATATGAGTTTTGTATAAAGGGAGTACGTGGCATCATACATAGAAAGCAGAGGCGGTGCGTGGTATTGTTGCAGGGTTGCACAACTCCTAATAATTTTGCACTTCATTTGTCGTCTTTTCTTCTAATGTTTTAGTTTAAGAAACCTAACATGTATTCGAAAACATGTTAAAATCAACCCATCTTCGGTCGTTTCGTAACGGACCAACAAACGCTGCTGGCTTCGAATCAAACTCAGGGGGGTTTGCTTTCCTGCTGCAACTCCCTAGCGGACAGCGCGGAGCAGTATACCTCAGCAGGGACGAGTCTAAGCCTGCATAGCATCAGGCAGCATGCTCGCCAGTATCGGTCTCAGGGAGTTGCACGAGACTAGCAAGTCCCCTGCCGAGAAACAGTTCCAAATGTCCCCGTTAGATGGCGCCAGTCTGCGGAGATTACTTCATTCCTACTTTCTCTCCTCTAGCAAATGCAATTCATTTCCATTTTTTAAATTTACAAATTTCATTTTCGTTGCACTGACGGAGATAGGTCTTACGGCGACGATGGGATAGGAAAGGGCTAGGAGTTGGAAGGAAGTGACCGTGGCTTTAATTAAGGCACAGCCACAGCCACAGCATTTGCTTGGTGTGAAAACGGGAAAGCGCGGAAAACCATTTTCAGGGCTCCGACAGTGGTGTTCGAACCTACTATACCCCGAATACAAGCTTACAGCTACCCGACCCTAATCGCGCGGCCAACTTGTCGGGTGATTTCTTTTCCACGCCATACCAGACCAACCACAATATTACCAACATCTTGTTTCAATGAAAAACAGGACGGCAAATTTTCAGTTCAAGTGTGGCAAAAGTAACTGCGCCAGGCTGAGTGGCTCAGACGTTTGAGGCGCTGGCCTTCTGACCTCAACGTGGCAGGTTCGATCGTGGCTCAGTCCAGTGGTATTTGAAGGTGCTCAAATACGTCAGCCTCGTGTCAGTAGATTTACTGGCATGTAAAAGAACTCCGGCACCTCGGAGTCTCCGAAAACTGGAAAAAGTCGTTAGTGGGACGTAAACCAGTAACATTATTGTTAAAAGTAACTGTAGTTACAGTGTATAATTAGCCTCTTATTTCCTGGGTTGTAATTGCCAGATATATTACAATTTTTAGCTAGGAATGTAGTTCATTACTTAACGATAATAGAGTTTCTTGCTATTTCTGTAAGCTGTAAAAATGTGGCACTGAAAATATTGGTGCAACACCCAGCTTCAGATACCACCAGCCGCCACTGACAGAAAGTCAAATTTCTAATGTTTTATATCCAATACATTTTTACCATAAAATATATAACAATTGAGACACTCACGTATGAAGATTTTATCGCTAAGTTCATCCAAGGTGTCCATCGCTGACGTGGAAATAACTTTGTCATTATGGTAAGGAACTAACTGGCGATTCCGATAGTTATTTTCGTGTTTTTTTTTAAACTGCATAACTGCGTGATCATTAGACTCCGTTGATCAGCATTTAACAAATATGACTGCAAATGAGAAGGAAATTTTAAGGAAAGATCACTGAAATAATGTCACAAAAAGGAATCATAACAGTGGGTTTGAAAGCCTAGATTCCCTAAGCCCAAACGTTGCCAAACCATAAGAAGAAAATGTGTAGTGTCCTTAATCATAAAACATATCAACAACAACATTACTCTAACTGACTGTTTTTGCGGAATATTCTAAATTTTCTGCTGTCATTCAAGGGCGCTCGATGGCACTACTGCAGCAAGTTACAGAACCTGAAATATCAAAGATGGGTACACAATAGCTGGTAGCATTCATATGTAGGTGAATCAGGTCCTTCCGTACTTCAAATGAACGAGTAGAAATACATCGTACAGAGGATAATATCCTCTGCTTCACCCATGAAATTGTACAGTAGTAAAAATGTCACAAAAATATAATTCCTAACCAACAAAATATGGCAGACAGCAACAAGTAATAATATCAAACTATACATAATAAAAGCCGAAGAACTACCACATCATATGTCCATGCATACGTACACTGCCTGACAAAGGAATTGAAGCACCCAGAAGAAATGGTTGAATGCCATTGTAACATCGGACACGTGCACTTCAGGGCGGGTATATAAATGATTACAGTTGCAATTCTCTATGACAGGTAGAACGGCCACCAGAGTGCATTAGTGTTGTTCGTGTTCTGTGCTGTAACCAGACCTGTTAGGGTGTATAAGGGGAGTGAAAAGCGTCAGTTGTAAAGTGATCATTGTCAAGGACTCGGAGATGCCACTTTCTCGTGTCAAATAGCGTTATCAGCATCTGTCAGAGTTTGTAATGGGCCTCAGTGTTGGACTCTATTTAGCCGGCTCATCAAATCGTGCAATATCCAGATTAGAGAGGCATTAGGATGTGACAGTGGCCCGATGTTGGACTGCGTGGGAACCTGAGAGTAGGCATACTCTTCGTCAAGGTTCCCGTCGACCACCACAAGGGAGGAACGCCTATAGCACCAAGCACATCGTAACCCCTTCACATCTGCGCCTGCCATCCGAGAACAAGTAAAGGACTCCCTGCAACATTCCGTGTCATCCCGCACCATTGATCGGAGCCTATCAGCAGGCGGACTGAGGAATATTACCGTCCCGTGCGTAGGATGTCGTTAACACCATAACACAAACGGCTGTGATTGGAGTGGTGCCGTGACCGAGAAGTATGGGCTGCTGATAAATGGCGTCGCATTGTGTTCAGCGATGAATCGCCGTTCTGCACTACCATGATGACCATCGTCTGTGAGTATGGTGGCGACCTGGGGAAAGGTCCCATTGTTCCAATTCTTTGGAGAGGCACATCAGTGTTACTTCTGGCGTCATTGTGCGGGGAGCCATGAGGGTATGATTTCAGGCCACGGCTTGTAGTGATTGAGGGATATCTGACGACACAACGGTACGTCACGGACATTCTGCGTCATCTTGTGTTACCTCTCATGCGACAGTAAAGTGGTGCCATTTTTCAACAGGACAATGCTCCTCAATACACGACACATGTGTGCATGAACAGTCTGCGTGATGTTAACGTCTCCCGCACCCAGTAAGATCCCCAGACTTGTACCAGTTAGAACATGTATGGGAACAGCTCGGACGTTAAATCCGTCCCTGTGCCAGTGTTCAGTATATCAAGCTCGCCTGCTTGGCTCAGGAGAGGATACATTGGCTTTATGACACCCTTCCCAACCAAATCAGTGCATGAATTCAGGCCAGAGGGGTTGTAACGCCACACTGGTAAGTAGGCTCGTTCTACCAAGTTCTTTGTAAATTTGATTCGCTTTGCAATCACTGAAGTAACATCACACACCCACTCAACACGTGAAGTGTCAATGCTTCAATTTTTTGTCAGTCACTGTATATATGTACGTACCTGCATACTTCTTTATTATACACTGTCACACCATTCAGCCCTCAGTCTGCGAGCCTCTCTGAATTTACCATACGACGCAAAACTCCCCTACTTGGAAACAGCTCTGTGGCCTCGTTTAGTTCTTAGCAAATCATTGCAAACCGAGTCTAAACATCGTCGCCTCCTTCTACCACTACATCTCTTACCCTCCATGAGTAACTTTATTATTCCCCTACGTAGACTATCCTGAGCATTTCACATCACATGACCCCGCCAAAAATTCCGGCTTATGCGTACATAATACTAAATCAAGCTCATTCCTTACTTGGCCTTTTTAATCCTCCTTCCGAGTACCCTCCTGCCATATTTCCCACCTGTTTATACCAGCCATCATTCTGGCTACTTTCATGCCTGTTACTTCTAACCTATGAATACGATTTCCTGAGTCCACCTAGCTTTTACTCTCACAATCCAAAGTTCGTCTAAAACAGACCGGTGTAAGGGTAGTTTTGTCTGGGAGTTGACTTCCTTCTTACAGAAGCTGTCATGTTTCTGTGCTCTTCCCCTAGTCGCTGAGGACGAGGGGAGGCAGCGCACATGGGAGACGAGGCTTGCCATACTCGTAAACTTCGTAATAATAATAATAATAATAATAATAATAATAATAATAATAATAATAATAATAATAATAATAATAATAATAATAATAATAATAATAGTAATAATAATAATAATAATAATAATAATAATAATAATCTCAACAATAGAGTTGTATTTTCGTGATCTTTCCCAAAAATCACCACTAGTTGTATTTTCAACTTGTAACCCTAGCATGATGGAACACACGCTACCAATGCAACTACCACAGGCCCCGGACGCAGGTCCGGTTTCTCCCGACTGTCGGATTCTGGGGGATCGGGAACATCATGCTTCAGAGAAGGATCGGAGCTTCTCAAAATCTCTTCGCCCCAAAAAAAGGAACTTCCTGGGTACTATAAACATCAACACCCTGCTGAAAATTGGAAAGCTTAAACAACTGACTGACGCCCTGGACAAATTTGATATTCAAATCCTAGCGGTCCAAGAAACCAGATTCCAAGATGAGAACCACTTTAACTCTGAAAACTTCAGGATATTTAAGGGTAAACCAGCCATAAATTTTAAAGGAAATTTATCAATACTTGGGACGGCCTTTGCAGTAAGGAAAACCATCTTAGATTCAGTCATCGACTTGATATCACCATATGGAAGAATCTCAGTTCTTACAGTGAAATCAAGCAACAAAGCATATGCCTTGATAAATGCGCATGCCCTCACTAACATAGACAATAAGAAAAATCCTCAGAAAGTAGAAGACTTTTGGGAACTGCTTAAAGAAAATTCTAGCAAGATACCTAAACATCACGTTAAAATATTATTAGGGGATTTCAATGCACAGGTTGGCAGAGAGAAGAAATTCAGATCAATCGTAGGACTTCATCCTGCACATCGGCGGACTAATAAGAATGGAGAACGTCTAATAAGCGTTTGAACATCACTCATGCTGAGACTCATATCCACGCACTTTATGAGACATTTACATAAAAAGAAAACTTGGAGATCACCTAACCCATTACTAGAGGAATTCCAGATTGATCATGTTGCTATTTCCGTAAATAATATGCTTGAGATTCAGAATGTTAAAGTTCGGAAGGGAGTTGTCGATTCGGATCACTACCTTACGCAAATCAATGTCAGGTTCCAACCAAACATATCCAGGCCTAAAGGCAGCCGATTTCCAGGAGTGGATCAGGACTGCCTGAGGAAGAACGCTGACGTCTTCGCACGTGACATAGACGATCAATATCCTAAGGTATGGCCTGACATTCGAAACACACTACAGTCATCAGCAATGAAATTCGGACAGCCACCCAGGAAACGTAAACACAGATGATGGAACACAACCTGTGGTGAAGCTATCAATGACAGAATCAAAGCATGGAATCAATGGAATGGACGTAGATCAGTCGACAGATGGCAGAATTTCCTTAAGACTCAAAACTGACCTAAAAATCAATCCGCCGCAAAAAACGTACATACGATAAAAACAGTCTCGCAGAGATAGAACAGGATTTCCAGAAAAACAACACTCGGAGATTCTACAGGACATTTCGTGAGGACTTATCAGGGTATAAACCACCAACACTAAGTTTTCGTCGACCTAACGGATCACCAGAGACAAACAGTAAAGAGAACAAGAAGATACTGGATGACTATTTCCAAAATCTACTGAACTGCGATCCACCAATTGAAAGACTACAGTTTGAAACACCTCCACCAAACCCAGACTCACAGCCCCCAACAACTCAAGAAATAAATGAGGTAATCCCATCGCTCAAAAATAATAAAGCCCCTGGGAACGATGGCACAACTGCAGAGATTTTGAAAATAGGAGGAGATGACCTCATCAGGAGAATTCATACACTCTTAACGGAAATATGGAAGACCATGATGATTCCGTTACATAAGAAGGCGATCGAGAGGACCCCAACAACTACAGAGGCATCTCCCTTTTACCAGTTATATACAAGGTTCTATCTAAAGCGCTATTAAACAGAGTAGAACAACAAACAGATCATTTGATTGGTGAATACCAAGCAGGTTCAGAAAAGATAGATCGTGTTCTGAGCACACTTGGAGTCTGAAGACGATATTAAGGACACGCCGCAGATCCACAGCGTTTGTCACCTTTGTGGATTTTAATAAGGCGTATGACTTTATCGACAGACAAACTGTTGTGGACATCCTAGGAGAGCTCAAAGTGGACAAGAAGACCACAGAATTAATTCGCCAGACATCTCAAATGAATTTCCTAGGTGAACTATCAGAGCCTTTTGAGGTGCATACAGGAGTTCGGGAAGGAGATGGCCTCTCCCCAATCCTTTTTAACTTAGTGTTAGACAAAGTCATCAGGGAATGGGGGAAAAGAAATCGAAGGTATAAACATTGGTACTCGGGGACAAAGAATTAACGTAAAGTGGATAACTTTTGCTGATGATCTAGTTATCTTTGCCAAGACTAGTGAAGAAACCAGGTATGCCATAGAAAAGAGATAGCATCAAAGACAGGTCTCCAAATCTCGTATGAGAAGACTCACATCATGGCTAATGGACACCAGAATATCCGAAAACCTCCACTACAGACAAATTATGGAATAATCACACAGGTCCCTTCCTTCAAATATCTAGGGGAAACCATTGTACCATTCGGATTGGACAGGAAAGCTAATTTAGAAAGAGCCACCAAACTCCTGAAAGCATACCGAATAACATGGAACCACTATAATAAAAGAGTGATGTCACGAAATGCAAAACTTCGGCATTACAAGAGTGTTGTTCTTCCGGAAGCCTTGTATGCCTCAGAAACCACATCTCTGGGAGACTACTCTAAAGTTGATGAAATTGAAAAAGAAGAACGAAAATTTCTTAGGAAAATATATGGCCCCGTTCATGTAAATGGAAAACTGTAGATTTGTACAAAGCAGATAGATCTTATGGCGACGATGGGATAGGAAAGGGCTAGGAGTGGGAAGGAAGCGGACATGGCCTTATTTAAGGCACAGCTCTAGAATTTGCCTGGTGCTAAAATGGGAAAACACGGAAAACCGTCTTCAGTGCTGCCGACAGTGGGGCTCGAACCCACTATCTCCCGAACATACTGGATACTTAAGCGACTGCAGCTATCGAGCTCGGTGCTAAGTTTTTTAGGCACGTAAATGAGCGAATGAGGTTGGCAGATTCAGCAGTTGCGGGAGTTGGGGGTAAGAATTGCTTCAGTCTACACACTATTTGAGGATGCAGATAAGGATGAAGTTGAAAAGTGTTTTGAGGCACTGAGTGACATCGTAGTCAGTGTTAACAGCAACGATAAGATAGTTTTAATGCATGAGTTGGAAACATAACCGAAGCATACGAAAGGTGATGTGAAAAATGTGTAGAAGATATGAAAGCTAGACGTCTGTGATAGTATGCGATTAGCAGTTACGAACACATTCTTCAGCATAAGGCAGTTCATTACTACACACGGGAGGGTACGGACACCAGTTCCGCAATAGACTATATCACAACCGACTTTGAATTCAGGAACTTGTAACTTAGTGGCTTGCAATTGGATTCCAGATGAACAGTCCTACCCCACACTCTGCCTTCCCTTTTTCACATCTATTAAGAATACTTTAAAATCTCTACCTCAGGAATTCCGTTAGGAATGTGCGGGATTTGAGGGTATTATGTTATGATAGGACCGCTATCGGATCTGTAGTGAACTACGTATCCGTAGTCCAAGGACAGAAACAGTGAAATCTATCTGCAGAAAAATAAGGGCAGCGAATAACCAGGAAGAGAAAATTGTACAGAAGATCATGGGTATAATAAGTGAAAATATGCAAACAATGGACAGTAAGACGGTTCACGAATTCAATGGATGGCCTACACGGATGCTGAAGTAGAGGCAGCAAGGGAATTTCTAGGGACAACCGTACGCGAAGATAAGAAAACTGAACATTCTCCCTGGGAATGTGTGTAAGCAGGGTAGCATCCTACCTCACAGAATTTATCGAAATCGAATATTTTAAGGAAGCCTGTGAAAGCAGGCTGTAAACTTAAAACGAAGGTGTATCTAAAATGGCCCCAAACAAGTACTGATAGAGACAGGTAATTATACCTACTTATAGGAAACAGGGTGAAACAAATATTTGTTGAAACCAAGGAGAAGTCGTGGGGAGGTTTCGGTAATAACCTGAAAAGTTTAGGATAAGCCGCCAGGAAACCTTTCGGGATAGCAATAAAGAATCTTAGAACGGGAGAGAAAATGAAATGAATAGTGTTTGATATATCAGGGAACTCATGATAGATCCCAGGGAATAACAGGATAGGTGTAGAGAATATTTTGAAAATCTTCTTAACGTAAAAGTGAATCTTTCTAGTGACGTCTTGTCCGGACCGAAATGTACAAACTCCTTGTGATAATACCAAACAATACCGCCTCACATCTGTTAAGAACACGTAGTGTGAGATTTCCTGCAACATGGTTTCGGGAAGGGGCATATCGAGAAGGGCATCTTGCGTTAAAACTTGGGTCCTTAGGCCCCCTGCAGGATGTAGTCGGGGCATAACAAGAAGGGAAGCTAGCCTTAAAACAAGGGTTCACAAAGTGTAGGCTCCCTGCAAGATAGTAACATGTCGAGTAGGGCAGCATGCCTTAAACTAGGGTCCTTAGGCAGCTCCAAGGTGGTTTCGAGAAGGGCAGCTAGCCGTAAAACTAGGATCCACTGAGATCAGGCCCCTCTAAAATGGTGTCGCACGTGGCAAAGACCCGTCAAGATGACATCAGTAAGTTAGGGTTCGTTTCAAAATTCCGCGCCTGCACATTGCTAAGTCCCGTCAAAATAACAGCAGCGAGGTTAGAGTCGTTCAAAATTCCCCGTCAAAACAAGTGCACGTGGTTAGGACCCGTCAAGATAGCAGCAGTAAGGTTAGCCACGTTCGAAATTCTGCGCATGCACGTGGCTAAGTCCTGTCAAGATGACAGAAGTGAGGTTAGGGATCGTTCAAAATTCCCTCCACAAAAAAGCACGTGGCTAATTCCCGTCAAGATGACAGCAGTAAGGATAGAGTCGTTCTCTTTTTCATAATTCCGCGCCACATACCTGTTAAAAGCATGTGATGTGTGGTTAAGTCCCGTCAAGATGCGCGCGCATCGACATTCGAAAAAGTTATAAGATTAGCTTACATTCCCTTTTACCAGAGTGCGCAACTGTTATTAGTTGTTGCACACGCATCAACAATCGGAAAATTAGGAGATGAGCTTATATTTTATTTTACCATAGTGCACAACTATCGTCAGTCCAAGTATACACATCGACAATCGAAAACAAATACGATATGAGCTTATATTTTCTTTTACCAGAATGAGCAACTATCGCCAGTCGATGTGCACGCATCGACAATCGAATAGTTTCAAGATGAGTTTATATTTTCTTTTACCAGATTGCGCAACAATAGCCAGTCGATGATCTTGCATCGACAGTCCAAACGTTTTTCGAGATATGTTTATATTTTCTTTTACCAGAGTGCGCAACGATCGCCATAAAATGCGCGCGCACTGCATGCTGATCTGTGCATCCCCCACCCGCTCAACGATGGTATAAATACACCTGCTAGTCGTAGTTCACTCGGTCGCCTCGTGAGAGGCGGCCGCAACCTGGCATCTTAGACGGGGCAATATTTTTGTAGAGGACTCATCGCCAAGGCGGTGGACCTCTAGGTAGAGAGAGAGAGCACATCTCTCACTCACCCATCCCCTATTCTTGGTAAAGGGAGCTGGGAAAAGAGGACTATTTCTCTACACTCTCCCCCGAATCCTACAAAGCAAAAAAAAATTCTCTGATGTTAGCCTTGCACTCTTGCGCGCCTCAGCAGCATCCGTTATCTTGAAAGTTGTCAAAAGCACGTGGGTTTCAAATTCCGCGCCCCTACGTGGTTGAGATGGAAGCAGTGAGTTTAGGACCTGTCAAGATGGGAGCAGTGTAGTTAACGACGTCCACTTGTTCAACAAGTGGACGCGGTTACGAACTGTTAAGATGGCAGCTGTTACCTTGACAACTGTCAAAAACACGTGGATTTCAAAATCCGCGCCCCCGCGTGGTTAAGACGGCAGCAGTGAGGTTAGGGTCTGTCAAGATGGCAGCACTGAGGTTAGTGACGTTTTCATGTCCAAAAAAGTGATATTAGGGTCCGTCAAGATGAAAGCACAACTGTCAAAAGAACGTGGCTTTGTTTAATTTCCGTGCCTACGTGGTTAAGATAGCAGAGGTCAGGACCTGCTAAGTTGGCAGCAGTGAGGTTAGCGACGTTAACTTGTTCATAATCCGCGCCAAATAAGTGCACGTGGTTAGGACCTGTCAAGATGACAGCTGTCATCTTAACAGCTGTTTAAATTCCGCGCCCCACGTAGTTAAGATGGCAGCAGTGAGATTAGGGTGTGTCAAGATGGCAGCAGTGATGTTAGCGGCATTCTCTTGTCCATTAAAGTGAGGTTAGGGTCTGTCAAGGTGACAGCTGTCAACTTGACAGCTGTCTAAAGCAGGTGGCTTGGTTTACAAACAAGACCATTTGCTCGTGGCGTCACGGTCACGTGGTCAATTCGTCATGGAGTCAATGACCTTGGCCGGGATCAATGACCTCGTCGGAAAATGCCGATTCAGTTCCTATTGTCCTGGAATCCCCCTAGTTCATACTACTGGTATTGGAGGGTGTTGCTGGAATGAAATGATGACAGGGAAACCCAGAGTACCCGGAGAAAAACCTGATCCGCCTCCTCTTTGTCCAGCACAAATCTCACATGGAGTGACCGGGATTTGAACCACGGAACCCAGTGGTGAGAGGCCTGCGGTCTGCCGCCTGAGACACGGAGGCACCTTCAAGGTATTCAGTTAACAGTCATAATTACCCGAAGGTCGATTTCTGTGAGTTATTTAATTTTCTGGAGCAGTCTTATTAGAAATATTTGGAAGTATTTGATGACTCCGATGAGATCTTAGACTATTCTACCGAAATATTAAATGAAATGTTTCATCCAAATTTTCCTCAGAGGGATGTTCTCAGTTGTTTGTTTACAAAAGAAGTTACCGACGTAATCAAAACGAAAGAAATATAAAGAAAACGTAAATGCAGTAGCGCATACAGTTTCTTGACGTTACTTCGTAAACATTCAACGATCCTTACGGTTAAGGCTTATAAATCCTACATCACTGATTCCGAGTTACACAATAACATTCAACGGAGGGCGTTCACAAATTTTATTGGGAATACGGAACACAATAGCTCTTCGACATTCCTTGAATAAAGAAATAGCTGATGGATCCGCAAAATAATTCAAAGTGCTCATATTATGCAGTCTACAACTTATAGATTTTTGAAACTACAAATTTGTCTTACCGTATTACTTGTCTCTGGAACCAGTTAATGAGATTGAATATAAGCAAGCAATTCAAGAGATAAAAGCAAAGAAATCCAGTGAGGTATACCATTATATTGCAACCGTTAGGGCTTTTATCGTCGCACCAAATTAAGTATGAAACAGCTCTGAACACATCGGGCGACAAAATGAAACTGGCCCCAAAAATTGGGCAATAAAAATAAGGCTTACATTAGGTATATCAAGGCAATATTACTTAATTTGGTTTCACAAACAGATGTACAGATGGAACATTTCGATGAGAACCGCCAGAAGTCACTTACCAGGCTTGAAGTCTCATCCCCCCTACTTTCATAAGATCACTGGCTGAATTCGTAGAGCAATATGGGTAATAGAATGTCCGATAAAGAAATAAAATAGGCACTATCTAAAATAATGAAAGTAGGATTCTATAATATGAGAGGAATATGCTAATATTTGTTAAATGAGAAGAATCTCCGTTCAAGTATATATTCTAAACATATTTATTATACTGATATGAACCACACAAATACTGTTGTATCTCAACATATGAATTAAAGAAACAATTAAACTGACATAATTATATACATTGTATGCCTTCTTTTCTTGAAATTGTCTTGGCATAATTAATTCTTGATGTACACCAATTCATTCGATCAACATACACTGATACATGATATTAAAAAAATGGATATTGAATTTATTTGTTAAACTCTCGTCACAAATGGATATTAAATATGGTTCTGGTACCTAGGATCGAACTCGAGCATCCTGGGTAAGAACCAGATATCCTTCATGTGTTAGTCATAAATGGATATTAAATAGTATCCTTTGTCTACCTGTCATGATTTGGAGAAAAGAAATTATAACACAATTAAGCACATCTGATATACACACGAGATTGCATTGCCGAGTATCGAACATGTGATCCATTTGACCACGACAAATGTATATTTACATTGAACACTTACGATGAACATACACTCTGAACATATATGTGCGTGTCCTGGGTTTACCTAACAAATTAAATATTAAAGAAACTCAGTCAAAGCTGGAATCAAACCCATCACCATATCATTTTGGGAAATAATAAACACACAGAAACATATATATAAAAAATATCGAATATATTTACACAACACATCTTGAAGATATGGCTTAACCAAGCCATAATATCTGGTTAAATCTTCGCTCCAACATCATTCGAACCAACAGGCTTCGGCTTCCAAGGTAAAAATTTTTGGACTCCAATCAGAGGCTAAATTAATGCTTAGCACGAGAAGGGATCTATCCTTCACATAATCCGTAAATTATCCGTGTTACTTGCAACGTATAATTAGAATGGGATTGAGATTACTTTGGCAAATGAAAAGAGCTTGGCCCGTTAACATCGCTTTGCTAGAGACTGCAAAGTTTGCTCGGCCTACGGTCGACCAGCATATACCTGTTCATCACAATAACAGCTGTGACTAGTCCTGGGTTGTGGATATCATAAATCTCCCGTCACTCTCCCTTTCATTTCTCTTACATATCATCTCGGCTCATTGTCAAGTATGCACTCACTTGAAAGCCATTATTCCTTATTACTCGTTATCTGGCTATATATTCAGCCCAATTTTATATCTCACAACAGCTATAATTATTTATTCTGCCTTATCACTTCAACAAAAAAACATGTTACAGCTTCGCCCTCTCATGTCTTGGCATCGTATCTCAATCCGTTCATTTAATTCACAGAGAAAAGCCCAGTATTTCAGGTTAATTTTATTCTCACAATTTCATATATAAAAATAAATTAATTACTCCTCGAGTTGGATCAACTCCAATGATTATTTAATATTATCCGGGATTACAAATACCCGAATCTCAAGTATCATTTATATCCAAACTACGCTGAAGATCTTTACCAGACGAAGAAATATAAATCTAGCTAACTTGCCGTTCTTCCCAAAGATAGTCCATATAAGCTAAGAACTTTGAAGTCTATATAATAATTCATGCAAATGAATTTTGTTAAATATCAATGATTATCTTAAAAATCACTTGATGATCCTAACTAATAATAATAAATCTTTCCCAATCATACGCGCATAATGTTCCCTACATATTTAATATTTAATTATGACATTATAATATTTACAAATATTATTATTACTGGCATGCATCTCTCGTGTTTAGGGTATATTAAAGTATGTACTTAACATTTGGTGAGTAAGGCTTGTTGTCATCTAGGGTACATCTTAGATCTTTACACGAACATGATGAATATTATTGTTCCTAGTAGTCCTTGGTTCTTCTTCATACGACGATCCATAACTCGAACTGCTGTTTTCTCAGTTGAATTTCGGGACGATCCTTGTAAAGCTGATTGCAGGCACTGAGGCACGACTCTTCCAGGCTCCGAGTCTTGGGTTCGACGACCACTCACGAACATACAGAAAAATGGAGAATGAGTTATGAGTTTTTTTGCACTTTCAAAGGGGGCCTACTTGTAACAAGATCCACTCTTAAGTTCAAACAGATTAACGTAAGTAGTGATACGTTTGTAAAAATCACTGTTCATTCCCTGACCGTCACACAGACTATCACAACGAATGTCCCTGGAGGATGCGAATATTAATTTTGTCAAGAACAGTTATTTAATTTTTGCTAAATGTCACTCGTTCTTAAATGCTCAAGAGCGATGATAATTAACCCCTGCATATATTAATTAACTGTCTCACCACGCTAAATAACCTGAAGCGTTTGCCCTCCGTTGGTGATTGCACCATAAGTCATAATTAACTATCTTCGACGATTGTGATGTTGAAATGCCAAATTAAGGCTTCTATTCGGCAATTATGTACATTAACTTGTACCACACGGCTTATTCCGTAAAAATATTAAATCACATTGATGTGTTTCTTCAATGGCACAACACTTGATACACTGATATCCAAGTAACTGATATCCAAGTCCGCTTCTGATATGTTGGGCTGCCACTATACAGACGACAATTAAATAACGTGTTACCACTGCAGCTACACGGATGAGAATGAGATACAGTGTCTCGGTCCAAATGCCCCTGTTGAACATGACGATCCGGTAATCGAAGTTTTTGAACGACGTGATAATAATCGAATTAAAGCTCATGACCTCTACTTTCTACTGAACATCTGTGAAACCAAAGCGATCAGTAGGTTATTCATAATTTCCAAAGCGTCCTTTTGGAAAATCATGCGTCATGTTTCATCATGCAATATCTCCCTCTTTTTTCCACATGTTGTCAGATTTCAGTAGTCGCCTTTGATCTGCGTACTACTGTATGATAGGCGTCATTACTGATCCATATTTAAAGTATTGTGTTTATATGCATTGACAGTCAGCATAAAATACATTTGCTCGAATGAGACCTGATTTATAAATTTAGAAAAATTATCTCATATAGAAGTATTCTTCTTCTTCCTCTTTTTCGTAAATTATGGTGAAGTGGTACTAATGAATGCGGTGTTGAATTTATAGTGGGCATTTATTTTTCAACGGTTAACACACCTTAATTTGGCCCTGTCTCAAAAAACCTCCATCTCCGTGCGTAGCGTTATCATCTCTTCTCACTCGCTCGGAAAGAGAGCGCGGTTTCAAGGTTAACAATACTGCGCTGTCTTCTTCTCGTCACAGCGTAGGGAAACTGCTCCTTCCGGACTGGCGCGTTGCGGATCATACCCCGGTTAAGCATACAGAATGCTAACTACTGCGTTATATGTCACAGGATGTTGCGGAAAACGGCATATATAATTAGCCAGACCTCCTAACATCTCCATGGCATAACGGTGAACGGTCACAATATATAGTTAAAGTTTTTACGTCCGACTCATTGGCTGAATGGTCAGCGTTGAGGTCTTCGGTTCAGAGGGTCCCGGGATCGATTCCCGGTCGGGTAGGGGATTTTAATCGCCTCTGATTAATTTATCTGGCCCAGGGACTGTGTGTTTGTTCCAATACTTTCCTCTTCATATTCAGACAACACTCTACACTACCAACCACCACAGAAACACGCAATAGTGATTACATCCCTCCATATAGGTTTGGCGACAGGAAGGGCGTCGGGCCGTAAAACAGGGACAAATCCATATGCGGGAGGAAAAGAAGAAGAATATATCGATGTTTCCTCTGTGCGTTATACATAAAACTTCATTATTAGTCGACAATCTGTCGTAACTCTTTGGAAAATGAGTATAATTCGCTCATTTTTAAAGTCTGGTAATTCTACTACAGTAGAAAATTATCATGGAATGTATTTATCTAATTTGGACTCCGGCAAATGTATTTGACATATCCTTTAAAATCTTTAATCACACAAAAGTATATATATCATCATGTCAATATAGCTTTTTTCGTACAAGACCTATGTCAACAAATTTGATTAATTTTGTTCATTTTATTTAGGACTCAATGAACATAAATGTATCTGTTGATCCGTTATATATGTATTTCACAAAAGGATTTAGTAGGCTTGATCGTGAGCTTCTGCTTGTGAAATGGTCGAATTTGATTATTTTTACTTTACCACTGAAGAATTTGCTTGATTGCATAGGTATTACTTAGCTATATTATATTAATTGATATCATTATAGTGGTAGAAATTATTTTAGTGCATGACACTGCACATTTCAATAATTAATTTGCATTGTATTTTTATTTTTCCAAAAAAGGTTCGTCTAAATTTTTGATTGTCTCATTTTTATATATTTTAGAGAAGGTGATTTGCAATTAACCGCCCCCTTGTTGTAGGGGTAGAGTGTGTGCATCTTACCCGGATGACCCGTATTCGATTCCCGGCCAGGTCAAGGAATTTTACCTGTAACTGTGGGCTGGTTCGAGGTCCACTCAGCCAACGTGATAAGAATTGAGGAGCTATCTGACGTTGAGATAGCGGCCCCGGTTTAGAAAGCCAAGAATAACTGCCGAGAGGATTCGTTTTGCTGACCACACGACACCTCGTAATCTACAGACCTTCGGGCTGAGCAGCGGTCGCTTGGTAGTCCAAGGCCCTGCCACGGGGTTAGTTTTGATCTCGAATTACCTTGTTCTGTTTTACTTTGAAAATTTTTGTATTTCTGTGAACAAAATACGTCGTAATTTGGAAATCTGCTGTAGCTGGAGATGAGCTTTGTTACAAACAATACATAAATATAATAATTATGGTGATCTTGCTCTTTCATGAGCACGACATGATTTTATTTTGGAGTAAGCCCACAGGAGGAGGACTCGGTGGTAATTTCATCTTCCTCGTTTCCTCTGAGTCACTGTGTAATAATAAATGCGATTTCGAGGAATGAAGGCTTTTATAATAACCGAAATTATTTTAATATAATGATCCATTACAGCTGTAAGAGCAAACATATTAGCTTAATATTTAGTATATTGAATAAAAGTGTATGTATTTGTTGTTTCATTCTTAGAATTTCTTGGGATCATGCCCTCGATATTTTCATTTATCTACATTACTGTGTTTATACTTGCTCTTAAAGAATGCTCTGATTTCCTTTAATTTAAGTTTTACAGACCTCGATAGCTGCAGTCGCTTAAGTGCGGCCAGTATCCAGTTTTCGGGAGATAGTGGGTTCGAACCCCACTGTCGGCAGCCCTGAAGATGGTTTTCCGTGGTTTCCCATTTTCACACCAGGCAAATGCCGGGGCTGTACCTTAATTAAGGCCACGCCCGCTTCCTTACCAGTCCTAGCCCTTTCCTCTCCCATCGTCGCCATAAGACCTATCTGTGTCGGTGCGACGTAAAACAAATAGCAAAAAAATTAGTTTTGAATATTTATCATTACTTACATTTAATTATCTTAATTATTTGATGTTTACTTTATGTTTTAAATGTAGCTGAAATTATGTCAATTACTGATATTAATTTAGTTTGTTATTTTTTTTTTTTTGCTTTACGTCGCACCGATACAAATATGTCTTACGGCGACGATGGGATAGGAAAGGTCTAGGAATTGGAAGGAAGCCGCCGTGGCCTTAATTAAGGTATAGCCTCGGCATTTGCCTGGTGTGAAAATGGGAAACCACGGAAAACCATCTTCAGAGCTGCCGACAGCGGGGCTCGAACCCACTATCTCCCGAAAACAGGATACTGGCCGCACTTAAGCGACTGCAGCTATCGAGCTCGGTTTTTAATTACTTATCAGTTCTCCTAATTTATTTTAATTTCAACTATTTTAATTATTTTATTCTTTTTTAGTTTAGACTGTAAATATTGTGATTAAGTGTAAGATCCTTAACTCGCTACTAAATAAGGCACTAATAAATGTAAACGATTGAAAAGAAACTTGCTCGCGCCATAGAGGAGTACTGTAGTATTAACTTATATTTCGATATATTCCATTTAGCATTGATACACAGACGAGAAATCACCCGGAAGTGCGCATTTGTATTCTTTCGTCGCAGTACCGCTTGATATTATCTTGATACCGAAGCTTCTTCCACCGTAAATGCTGCATTGTCGTTTACAGGCTTAAGCACTTGATGATGAACGCTAATGGGTTCCTTCCATTACTCTTACTCACAATGCACACTACCTAAATTATAAGCTAATAGCTTCCACATAATTAATGATGTAGACAAGCTAATAGCGCTCGGGAATAGATGTGATCAGATGTAACGAGAATCCAACGTAATTCTTATGTTAGAAAATTTATTTATTTATTTCTTGGACGAACTGGAAATTATGGGGAGCAAAGAGTCATAAAATGACCAAAAATGGAATATACAAATGTTAGCTCCAGTGTATAAGGGAATCATTCATCATTAGGAATATATGCCGATATGTAAGTCTGTTAAGGTTTAGTCTATTATGGATCTGGTACCCCTATCCTCTCTTGTGTAGCGGTGAATAGCCTTATGCTTGGAGAATGTATTCGTAACTGATAAACCATACCAGCACAGAAGTCCAGCAAATGCTTCCCTTTCCCATTAGCTTCCATATCTTCTCCACATTTACCAATCAGCCTTTCATATCCTTCAGCTCTATTTCCAACCCTCGCATTGAAATCGCCCATTAACACTATCCTACCTTGACCAAAATGGTCCCGCTAATATGCAAATACACAATATGCAGGCAGATGAGTCTGACCCTCATGATACACCAAAACACAACAAGTAAGCAAACTATGAAATCCCAATTAAATTACATACAAGAATAAATGATGAATTCATGTTTCATCCCATTACCTATATTTTAATATCTCCCTCCGTCATAATTAACGCTAAATCATGGAACCACGAAGCGGTCCATATGCTCCAATCAAGTGACCATTATTAATTACTCAGTCCCCCATGTTAACTCGACAAAAGTCTACAAAATCACAATATTTGTGTACTCATCGTATTATTCGGCGTGCTAAACGGAAGAGTCTCAATCCGTATAGCAAACTGTGGCGCTGGAATCCATAACAGGAACATGTATTAATTCCAGGTGCACTTTCCACACATGCAGCTATATATTAAAAGAGTTTACTAAAAATTGTTTGCAAATCCGTCCATCTGTTCTACTAGACCGATTTGCCTTATTCTCTCAGTAACTACCCGCCGGTGAATCATGACATATTGATATATCACTAAGTTCAGCCAACTTCTAGTAATTATAAAATCAAGTCTTTAAATTATCACTCAAATACGAGTAATTGCAGGCGAAGGCTTACCCTAACGCGCAATACATTCCGTACTTAGCAGGTTGCTAAGCGACTAACACTTTCATTAATATTATGATGTACGATTTCATTCCTAATCACGTTTACCCTTAAACGCTAAAACTTCTATCCCTAACACAGTTTACGTTTACACTTAATATTTAATTCCCGACAGTTGATGCTATTTCAATATAAATACTCATAGTGCGAGAATCCTTCTTCTCCATAACGCTAAGCAATACTATTCAAGCATTGTTCACAAATTTCAAGACTATTTCCTATCAACGGCACAGTACAAGCTCCCTCTTTATCAGCTGCCTGTTATTCCATTGACCCTATAACACTTGACTTGTTTCTCTGATAATTTAATTATTGTCATTGCATGCAGCCATGTTTGATTACTGAGTATGCAATTTATCTCATTATGGGAGATTACTATTTCCTGCCATATACTATCTGATTCTCTACATTTTCCCAGCTTCCAATTATATTCAACAGATGGCAGAACGTTCCTAGTAACGTACATGCTGCTGAGCGAATAAAACCACGTACAAACAGACTCCATCACGACATACGCCTTAGACATTATCTGGGAACACCAATCGAAGGATAACTTAGCTACACTAGAAAGTTTGAAGGCCATGTATCTGAAAACAGTTCTCTGTCTGGCAAGAAAATGCTACTTCGAGACTATCATGCTCACAAGACAACCGTTCTATAAAGAAGAAGGACGATTAAAAATACCACTGCTTTCTACGACACAATACCAGGTTTACATCAAGAAGTGCAGGATAAAAAAGCGAATATGTGGATAGAGTTTTACCAAACAGACGGCATAATGAGCGAACTGCGGCATAACATAACTCCCTTCTTATTAAGTGCTCATAAAGCGACTGAAAAGGGCTGGCAAATTAATGTCTAGCACAGGCATGTCAAGACGACGTACCTGACATATTTATACGGAAAGCTGCGGATCAGCACGGGAACTCTGGTATTAACTTAACATATACACTAAATTTTGAATATATTATGATTTTATGGTGTCTAATGCCACCAGCGCATTGGCTAGCTAATCTTCGTTCCCTCCGGAACTAGGAACCAGCGATCACGCACGCAGAAATATCGAGACATACGGCGCGACGTGCACTCAGCAAAATCGAAATCCGCACTCACGGAATGTTACGTTGTCACCCACCAAGTGGCTGTGCGGCTAGGGTCGAGAAGCTGTGAGCTTGCATTCGGAAGACAGTGGGTTCGAACCCAACTGTTGACAGCCCTATACATAGTTTTCCATAGTTTCCCATCTTCACACGAAGCAAATTCTTGGGCTATACATTAATTAAGGCCACAAGCGCTTCTTTCTCACTCTTAGCCCTTTTCTCTCCCATCGTCGCCATAAGACCTACCTGTGTCGTTGCGACGTAAAACAAATTGTAAAAAAAAAAGTTGACTTTGTCAGCTAGTGTCCCTTATGCTGACTAGGCACTCCTTTACAGACAACTGGTCATCACTATCTCAATGTTATGGCAAGACCGTAATAGCTGGGACCGTAACCAGTCCCTTCTCCAAGATTCGCGGGAAATGTCTCTCCGCGACTATTTACTGCCTATGGCAAAAATTGCTGGCTGCGCACCTTGTCTACATTACTAGTGCATATGGCGCATGCCAGTAAATTATACTTCTTCAAATCACCCTACATGTGAAATAATACTACATTGCACGAACTGAAGTCTTCACTGTTGCTCCGAATTTTACTATTACTGAGTACTCGAGCAGGGCGCGAATAATAGTTCGGCGAGAGGCAAGGGTTTACCTCGTGACTGACAGTTCAAAAGTGTACTTTGTCGGGCGAGGAGCATTGCCTTATAGGTTTACGGCAATACCTCCTGGTTATCTGGTGTCGGGTCAGAGAGAGTACGATGGATTTCTCGCATTTGCATTCGTAGACCGAGCTGGACCTTCAAACTTGCTCCACTCCACTGAGCAGTTATCTTAACGCAGTTTGAACCAGGATCGATCTTGTGATCAAATTTTATGATTAAACTTTCGTCCTCCTGCTTTCGTGGTCTTTCTGGCTTCAGTGTTGACGTCATGTGTACCTGCTAATAAAGAGATAGCTATCTACATAAATAATCGGAAATTGACACATTAAATTATTAACTTTTTAACTTTATCGTACTTCCTTATGGTAATGATCTTCGAATATTCTCCCGAATGTGGTTCTGGATTCCACGCAATTCACTTTCATCCTTGATAGTCCAGTAAGCCAGGTCACGCCCTCGCATAATCTGTCATTTTTGTGAAACTGAAAGCTTATGCTTTCCTTGCGTGGTCTCACATTCTCACACCGGGCAAATTCTGGGGTTGTACAGTGCCGTGACAGCTTCCTTCCAAGCCCTAGCTCCTTCTCGACACAGAGTCACTGGAAACATATCACACTTAGTATTAAATGAAACCATTCATAAAAGAAAATTTAGAAAAAGTTTCCAGGACAGGTTCTTTGACAAAGGATGCACCAAATATGTTAGAAATTTATCAGCGACTCTAGGTGCAACAATAATATACAAATATCATAATTATGAGTACCTCCACACTAGTTCTATTGTTACACTATAAAAATGAAAAAATATTTTTATTCCGTCATTTCCTCACGTGCACAAGCAAATGCTATGCTACAGACAAGAAAATTTCCGCCTCGTGCAACATGTCACCTATACCTGAGTACCAGAAAATGGGGTGAATTGTCATCTCAGCCGTGCAGTTGCAAGGAATTGGCCATGCCTTACGTACCATACGTACTTTACTGTGCACGACGGACTTTGAGAGAGGTCGATAGTATTACCATTATATTTATGTTTAACGCACCCACATGACTCTCTTCTCCAAACCATCATTGAAGGTAAAGTACTGAGAAAGTTACTCATTTGTCTGAAATCACCCGAAAAACCGAGCTGTTTTTCTTTGGATTTCTTCCTGTTTAAGAATCAAGAAATCCTGGTGAGGGTCCCATACACTGGAACCATACTCTAGCTGAAGTCTTACCAGAGATTTGTATTCCCTCTCCTTTACATCTTCACTACAATTCCTAAAAACACCTGGCATCTTAGACGGGGCAATATTTTTGTAGAGGACTCATCGCCAAGGCGGTGGACCTCTAGGTAGAGAGAGAGAGCACATCTCTCACTCACCCATCCCCTATTCTTGGTAAGGGGAGCTGGGAAAAGGACTATTTCTCTACACTCTCCCCCGAATTCTACAAAGCAAAAAAAATTCTCTGATGTTAGCCTTGCACTCTTGCGCCTCAGCAGCAGCAGCCGTTATCTTGAAAGTTGTCAAAAGCACAGTAATTAAAACTGAGAGGACTTTTCCTATTTGTGAAACTCGCAAATAGACTTTTAACCCCGTTTATCATAAAACTATTGCCTACTGTCCATCTCGCAACATTATTGAGGTCATTTTGCTGTTGCTCAATATCTTTAAACTTATTATTACTCTATACAGAATAACATCCGAAAAAATCCTTATCTCTGATTCAACTTCTTTACTCATATAATTTATACCCGTACATATAAGAAAACATAAAGGTCCACTGATACTGCCTTGAGGAATTCCCCTCTGAATTATTACAGGGCTCGATAAAGCGTCACCTATTCTAATTCTCTGAAATCTATTTTCTAGACATATAGCTACCCATTCAGTCACTCCTTTGTCTAGTCAAACTTCACTCATTTTTCCAGTAGTCTCCCATGGTCTACCCTATCAAGTGCCTTTGACCAGTTAATCGCGATACAATCCATTTGATCTCCTGAATCCAAGATATCTGCAATAACTTGCTGGAATCCTACAAGTTGAGCTTCAGTGGAATAACCTTTCCTAAACCCGAACTGCATTCTATCGAAACTGCTATTAATTTCGTAAACATGTCTAATATAATCAGAATGAATGATTTCCCAAAACGTATATGCAACACATGTCAAACTGACTGGCCTGTAATTTTCAGCTTTATCTCTATAACACTTCCCTATATACACAGGACCTACTATAGCAACTCTCAATTCATGTAGTATAGCTCCTTCATGCATACAATCTATCTATATAAATACATCTGTTCGTGTCTGTTTGTTTGTCCGTCTGTTTGTTCCACCATCACGTCGAAACGGCTGGATAGATCTCAACCAAACTTCATATTTAGAGTATACTCCTCCCAGGGAAGGTTTCGATGTGCATATCATTTTAAAATCTTTGAATACACGGGGGGTTTATAGGAAAACCAGAATGGTTTTTCCACCATCACGTCGAAACGGCTGGATAGATCTAAACCAAACTTCATATTTAGAGTATACTCCTCCCGGGGAAGGTTTCGATATGCATATCATTTTAAAATCTTTGAATACACGGGGGGTTTATAGGAAAACCAGAATGGTCTTTCCACCATCACGTCGAAACGGCTGGATAGATCTCAACCAAATTTCATATTTAGAGTATACTCATCCCGGGGAAGGTTTCGATATGCATATCATTTTAAAATCTTTGAATAGATGGGGGTTTATAGGAAAACCAGAATGGTTTTTCCAACATCACGTCGAAACGGCTCGATAGATCTCAACTAAACTTCATATTTAGAGTATACTCCTCCCGGGGAAGGTTTCGATATGCACATCATTTTAAAATCTTTGAATACACGGAGGGTTTATAGGAAAACCAGAATGGTTTTTCCACCATCACGTCGAAACGGCTGGATAGATCTCAATCAAACTTCATATTTAGAGTATATTCCTCTCGGGGAAGGTTTCGATATGCATATCATTTTAAAATCTTTGAATAGATTCTGGTTTATAAGAAAACCAGAATGGTTTTTCCACCATCACGTCGAAACGGCTCGATAGATCTCAACCAAATTTCATATTTAGAGTATACTCATCCCGGGGAAGGTTTCGATATGCATATCATTTTAAAATCTTTGAATAGATGGGGGTTTATAGGAAAACCAGAATGGTTTTTCCAACATCACGTCGAAACGGCTCGATAGATCTCAACTAAACTTCATATTTAGAGTATACTCCTCCCGGGGAAGGTTTCGATATGCACATCATTTTAAAATCTCTGAATACACGGGGGGGGGGTCTTAGGAAAACCAGAATGGTTTTTCCACCGTCACGTCGAAACGGCTGGATATATCTCAACCAAATTTCATATTTAGAGTATACTCATCCCGGGGAAGGTTTCGATATGCATATCATTTTAAAATCTTTGAATAGATTCTGGTTTATAAGAAAACCAGAATGGTTTTTCCACCATCACGTCGAAACGGCTCGATAGATCTCAACTAAACTTCATATTTAGAGTATACTCCTCCTGGGGAAGGTTTCGATATGCATATCACTTTAAAATCTTTGAATACACGGGGGTTTATAGGAAAACCAGAATGGTTTTCCACCATCACGTCGAAACGGCTGGATAGATCTCATCCAAACTTCATATTTAGAGTATATTCCTCCCGGGGAAGGTTTCGATATGCATATCATTTTAAAATCCTTGAATACACGTTTTTTTAGGAAAACCAGAATGGTTTTTCCACCATCACGTCGAAACGGCTGGATAGATCTCAACCAAGTTTCATATTTAGAGTATACTCATCCCGGGGAAGGTTTCGATATGCATATCATTTTAAAATATTTGAATACACGAGGGGTTTATAGGAAAACCAGAATGGTTTTACCACAATCACGTCGAAACGGCTGGATAGATCTCAACCAAACTTCATATTTAGAGTATATTCCTCCCGGGGAAGGTTTCGATATGCATATCATTTTAAAATCTTTGAATACACGGGGGGTTTATAGGAAAACCAGAATGGTTTTTCCACCATCACGTCGAAATGGCTGGATATATCTCAACTAAACTTCATATTTAGAGTATACTCCTCCCGGGGAAGGTTTCGATATGCATATCATTTTAAAATCTTTGAATACACGGGGGGTTTATAGGAAAACCAGAATGGTTTTTCCACCATCACGTCGAAACGGCTCGATAGATCTCAAGTAAACTTCATATTTAGAGTATACTCATCCCGAGGAAGGTTTCGATATGCATATCATTTTAAAATCTTTGAATACACGGGCGTTTATAGGAAAACGAGAATGGTTTTTCCACCATCACGTCGAAACGGCTCGATAGATCTCAACCAAACTTCATATTTAGAGTATATTCCTCCCGGGGAAGGTTTCGATATGCATATCATTTTAAAATCTTTTAATACACGGGGGGTTTATAGGAAAACCAGAATGGTTTTCCAACATCACGTCGTAACGGCTTTATAGATCTCAATCAAACTTCATATTTAGAGTATATTCCTCCCGGGGAAGGTTTCGGTATGCATATCATTTTAAAATCTTTGAATACACGGGGGTTTATAGGAAAACCAGAATGGTTTTTCCACCATCACGTCGAAATGGCTGGATAGATCTCAACTAAACTTCATATTTAGAGTATAATCCTCCCGAGGAAGGTTTAGATATGCATATCATTTTAAAATCTTTGAATACACGGGGGTTCATAGGAAAACCAGAATGGTGTTTCCACCATCACGTCGAAACTGCTCGATAGATCTCAATTAAACTTCATATTTAGAGTATACTCCTCCCGGGGAAGGTTCTGATATGCATATCATTTTAAAATCTTTGAATACACGGGGGGTTTATAGGAAAACCAGAATGGTTTTTCCACCATCACGTCGAATCGGCTGGATAGATCTCAACCAAATTTCACATTTAGAGTGTATTCCTCCCGGGGGAGGTTTCGATATGCATATCATTTTAAAATCTTTGAATACACGGGGGGTTTGTAGGAAAACCAGAATGGTTTTTCCACCATCACGTCGAAATGGCTGGATATATCTCAACCAAATTTCATATTTAGAGTATACTCATCCCGGGGAAGGTTTCGATATGGATATCATTTTAAAATCTTTGAATAGACGGGGGTTTATAGGAAAACCAGAATGGTTTTTCCACCATCACGTCGAAACGGCTCGATAGATCTCAACTAAACTTCATATTTAGAGTATACTCATCCCGGGGAAGGTTTCAATATGCATATCATTTTAAAATCTTTGAATAGATGGGGGGGTTTATAGGAAAATGGTTTTCCTCCATTTTCTCTTATACTGTTGATTTTCTGTATACTTAGTTTACCGTACGTGAAACGCCTCTTCATTATAAACAACTTTCGTTATGTTCATAATTTACCTTTCTCTTTACATGACGGAGAAATTTACAATTTTCTGCTGCTACCATGCTCTGCATTTAGTGACCGACAGACCGACAACGAACCTACAGGTTACCATGGCAACGTCTCTGACTGCATGCCAGCAGGGAAGTAACGTATTGCCATTTTCCTCATCATGCTTTTAAATTCGTGGTTGTTCCTTGGGTAGAAGGCAAGAGAGGCGTCAATCGGCCTATCTGCGGGATATTGGCGGAATATCGTTGGATGTTACAACCGCATTCGAATAGATTAAGTAATAACACCATTAGTCATCTTCTTATTATTTGTTTACCTAGGAATCACTGGACCTAAATTTCTTCTCTGTTACCGCTTTATTATATCCATAACTCACACTAGCATAATTTATTGAGGGGCATTTGATTTTCCAATACATTAACTTGGCATTTACATATTTGTCGTTATCCGGCTGTCCTCAGTTATAATCCATTTTCTATTACTTTCAACTTTCTTAACTGTATTATTTTCTTCCTTAATTACGCCGTATGTACGCGAGTGCTACAAACTACTGGATGTATTTCCACCAATACTCATATTTAGAATACACCTGTCCTTGATAGGTTTTAGGGCAAATATTGTTTGTAAATCCCTGAACTGACTGGGGGTTTATACGAAACCGAAACAGTGATTTTGCACTTCCACAAGATATACACAACCAACGTTAATTTAAATCTACCTGCCTTGGTAGAAATTAATTTCTAAACCTTTTTTTCTCATGTGCATCATTTCGATACGAGGATTAATAAGGGAGATATCATTAACGGATCGTTTTTTTGTACAAGTCCCATCGGACTTCACTCACGAGCGGGTGCGTGTAAAGCGTATTCCTTACAACTTGAAAACTACTGAAGACATTCGAACCAAAATTCATATTTAGCATCCACCTGTCCAAAGGTAGGTTTTAAACGTAAATAACATTTCATGTTCCGGAATGGACTGGCGGTTTATAGGGAACCGAAATGGTGATTTTACTCTTCCACAATATATACAGAACAAGACCAACCTGACTGGAAATCGACCAAACGTGATGGAATTCCACCTCTAAACCTTTTTTTCATGTGCATTTTTTCGTCAGGAGGATTAATAAGGGAGATATCATGAATGGTCAGTTTTGCAGGTTAAGTCCAGCGGACATAACCAAAAAGATGTTTTACATGGAGCAGATTCCTTATCTATATAAATCAAATCGTAACGACTGTGTGCCTCTACACTGACTATTTTATCGAAATTTTCGTACAGCTTTCCGTTTAAGGGGTAATAATGACCATCTGCATAATTTTTGGTTTAGTTTCCTGAAAGTCCTAATTTTTACCCGCCTCGCCCAAAATCCAGATTGCGGCATAATCTGCCAGAAGAAAAAGAAGATAATTGAAATTTGACAGAATTATACGTTTTAGACTGTAACGAACGGAAAACATCCAAGATCATTAAATTTGTCACTTTTTATCCCCGAAGAATATCGAAATATGCAGGCAATTTTAATGATGGTGCAGACCTTCGGAAATTCCTATCACATAACAGATTGCACAATCTCCGTTCAATTTGGAATGATCTACAACCTTGGTCTTATGACTTTTTGCCGTATCTGTATCCCTTTTACGTTAGATTTTTCTCTATTAATGGATGTTAAGTCAATTTGGAATTTTCACAAGCATAATTCATACCTTCGATTACTTGTATGAAATACAGAATCATCAAACTCTTCACGAAAATTGGCCCACCCAGTAGCCATATATGAGCCAAATGCTATGTATGTAGCTGTCACATAATTATCCGAAAAGTAATGTAATGTGAGATAATCTTACAAGAACGTTACCCTGTTCCACGTTTCTAACTCAATCTGACCCAGGAATAGATGACATATCATAGGACCAGCCATTTAGGCCACTAAATCCGGCGTGTCTTATGGTATAATCCTTTGTCGATATGACGTACGTTTAGTAGCAGTTAATCTGTAAATGAAGGTCTTCAATATTGTAAACACGCATATACTTTCGTATGTCGATCTATATATATTCACTGATGTCGATTTGTAGCGATCGAGAAAGGGTGGGTCTGCTATTGTAATCAGTACTCCCCACACCGACTTTGACTGGCAGTATGAAAGGGTTCCTTCTCCAACTCCTGTGTAACTGTCATTAGTAAGGAAGGTCTACAATTGTAATGAATAGTTCACTTCTCGATTTGACTTGCAGAAGGCAAGTGAGCATGCAGTTTTGTTTAAAACTCCCCTACCCGATTGTGTTTGGCAGTAGGCAAGGGTGCCCGCCATTATAAAGAAATGTCCTCATCTAAAATGTGACTGGCATTAGGCATAGTGGCCTGCTATTTTGATGGAAACTCACCAACTTGGTGTGACTGGCAGTAAACTGGCTGGAAGTAGGAAAATGGGCCTGACATTATAATGATAACTGCACAACTCAATTTCGAGTGATAGTAGGGTAATTGCCTGCCATTATAATAAAAACTGTAATCTGTGTGGAAGTAGGAAAGGGGGGCTGCCATTTTAACGAAAACTCCCCAAATCGATTCTGTCCGCATAGTAGGCAATGGGGCCTGCAATTATAATGTAAACTTCCCAACTCGATTGTGAATGGCAGTAGGCAAGTGAGCCTGCCGTTATATCACAAATCCATAACAAACACTTTACATTGGAAACAACGTACGGGGACCTCCCCATGCTCTTTCTCGGATAACGCTAAGAGACATGCAATTTTAAAACAATCTTATTTACTGCATGCACATTATTTACTTCGATATTCGAATACAATGTAGAATACCGTAGCGAAGCACGGGTACATTCGCTAGTAATCAAATAAGTACTTCAGATATGGTACTATATCCCAACCCATTGTCTTTAGTATATCCTCGGAAATCTTATCAATTCCAGCCGCCTTTCTACATTTCATCTTTTGTATCTTATCATAGGCATCATAGGTAAATTTTAAAACTTCTTTAGTATTAGTCACCTGCTCTATCTGGACATTATCCTTGTAACCAACAGTCTTTACATACTGGCGACCGAATACTTCTGCCTTTTCGAGATCCTCACATACACATTCCCCCTTTTCATTAATGATTACTGGAGTGTTTTACTTGGAACCACTTTCTGCCGTAAGGTACCTATACATACTCTTCCATTGTTCAATAAAATTTGTATTACCGCCAATTATGCTTGCTATCATGTTATCCTAAGCTTACTTATTTGCTAGATTCAATTTCCTAGTAAGTTCCTTAAATTTCTCTTTACTTCTACAGCCATTTCTTTCCAATCTGCACCCCCTTCTCAGTCTATTTAATTCTCTGTTATAATATAGTGGGATTGTATCATTGCTTACCACCCTTAAAGCGACAAACCCGTTTTCACATTCAACAATTTCTTTAAACCCATCCGAGAGTCTGTTTACATTTTTATTTACCGTTTTCCACCGATCGTATTTATTTATTAAAAACTCCCTCATGCCTGTTTTATCAGCCATATCGTACTGCCTAATAGTCCTACTTTTAGGACCTTCCTTTCTATCACATGTATTATTTAACTACGACAGAAGCAGATTCGTGATCACTAATACCATCTTTTACTTCGGTTTCTCTTTATATCTCATCTGGCTTTACCAGCACCACGTCCAGAATATTCTTTCTTCTAGTTGGTTCCGTCACTTTCTGAATAAGCTGTCCTTCCCATATTAACTTATTTGAATTTTGTTGTTCATATTTCCTGTCGTTCGCATTACTTTCCCAATTTACATTTGGTAAATTGAGATTTCCCGCTAAGGTCAAATTCCTTTCCATATCGTTTTCCACATTGCTGATTATCTTATTAATACTTCTGAATCCGGGTCGGCGTTACCCTTTCGTGGTCTGTAAACCGCTAAATAGTTGCCTATTATCTTTAGAAATGTGCCTTACACTTAAAATTTCATGTATACCATCATTAACATTCTCGTAGTTTACATATTCTTCTTTCATAAGAATGAATACTCCCCCTCCTATCATTCCTACCTCTACGATACACACTACAGTTCCGTAAGAACATTTCTGCATCCATTATATCATTTCTCAGCCATGATTCAACTCCTCTTACAATATTTGTATCTGGTAAGTATATTGTACCCGGATGGCATTGCCCATAAATTAATCATGATTTGATGTCATAGGGAGAATAGTTCCACATATATAAGTGGGAAACATCAGTGAACAAAATTCAGGTCGAAAGAAGCGTAGATGTGTACAAATCTGCAGTGCGACCCATTGGAGCCAGAGGGATTATTCTGTCACAATGGCAAGGATAGTCGACTACCATTAGCATACCGACAGAAAGATTAGGATAACCCAGCGGGCCCCGCACAAGGAGAGAAAGGATAGCAGAAGAGATAAAGGCCTAATTACAACATGAGGGGTGCAGCGATGTATTTCTGGTCAGGCAGAACTTTCCACTTTGTCAGCAATTCTCGGAAGCTCTGTGCCGGAGAACCCTGCGCTTCAGGGCAAATGTGTCGTTATGTTGCCACGGAGAAAGATTCGAATTAACCGCCCGCTATCGCCCAATCATAAAAATCATAGGGCCACCCAGGGATACCAGCTTGACAGTAATGAATTGAAACATCAATTATTTCCGAAATTAATTATTAATTAAATACTGCTAGCACCTGAATTTAATCAAGGAATGTTTTAGATGTCTGGCATAAAATAATCAGTTATAAGTTTCATAAACTGAAGAATAAAATTCTCGGAGATGGAGCATTTCGAACGCTATTGGCTGGGAAGAGACCGCGCTATGAGGACGCGGTTTAGCCTGCGAAATGTGGAGGAGCAATATCCGCTAATATCTTTGAGATCTACGATCGATAGTAGATTATATTAAACCACGTGTATACAAGGGCATAAATTGGTATCAATTACAACCTTATATTCGTATCGCAAGTGCCAATTTAGGAAAACTAACCCCTCCCCGAGGCGTGACATCAGTTCACGCATCAGTGAGGCCTTTCATCTATAAATATGAATGAAAGGAGCAAACCACAGTCTCAATCGTACTCCTATCTCGGGCGAAGTGACGTCTCATTCACATTCGGAAGAAAGTAGTCGTGTCCCAGTCACCCCGCGTTCGAGCGAACTTTAAATCCAGCCAGATTTTGTTATGATCTGAGCTGACTGTTGTTTAAACTGCGAATTCAGGCAGACGGTAAGAGCCGGAGGTACGAGAAATGAAGTGAAGCAAAGTCAGGAAACAGGTATCTATCATAGCGTGCTAAACAGTATTTCTTTAACTAACTTTGAGTGCAGAAAATAGCGAGCAGTGCGATGAACAGTCAGTACAAGCTGTATTAAACGTTATTAGTCAGATATTTGAGCGTGTATTGTATGACTGTGATATGAACCACAATAAGTGTCGGAACAACGAACCCATCAAGAATGGACTGGACTAGGCGGTTTGATAAAATTTTGGAAGCGCTGTATCGATATTCGTGAAACCCGCCGGGCGATATATTCGACACGACGTCGTACATGTCCCATTCTTTTGTGCGGCAAAAGACTAAGAATAACCAGTTTAATTACAATTAGGGTCTTAGGTACCTTAGTGTAACAATGTGTTAAGAGAATTTTCCATGTATGAGTGTTAAATATTAGCCCAGTGTTTATATTGGCTGAACGCCTCAGTATAAAGTATATTTGTGACCTGAAACCAGCCATCATGCAGAAGTAGACGGATGAAGGCCGAAATGGGCCTCTCATTCGTAAATTGCCGCCGAGGATCCAACTAAATAGATGAGTACTAATATGTGAATTATTTGGGAATGTTGCCGTGATTAGAAGGGAAACAGTGTCATTGTGGTTACTTCATTTAACAAATGGATCGCTTCCAGAGTCCATTATTAATTTAGGATAGACGGGCGGAGTTAAAATTTGTAACTTTAATAATGCGTCAGACTTCAGTAGTATATTTGTTTGTTGTAAATAATCTATATTAGGTTTGGAGTTAATATTTTATTTCATGCATGTTTTATAGTGTTAGTTGATTCTAGCTTTTCTCGATATTGAAGCAATTGTGTACTTGTTTGTACTGACCCATAGTTTGCTTATTTTCTATCAGTCACTTGATGGCATGTAGGGTGAAATTTGATCGTGTTCTATGGAAATCCGAGCCGCATGAAATGCCAGCTTTTATTCTGTTTCTGTTTTATTTATTATTAGGTATTTGTTGGGAAGGTCATGATATAATAATAATTCATGATGCTGAGATTTTGCCGGTGGTTATAAATGGATTGAATTGTAGGGATGTGAAATACGATATTCAAATGTAAACAGTGTTAAACTTTGATTTTCTAATGGATAAAATGCTAGGATTATTAGGAATAGCTAGTGAGACCTTAAAATTACTCAATGTGTTCCGAATTATGTGTTATGTAAATTTGTGTTAATTAATTAGTCAGATTGCTGCTGTCGATTATAATTAATGCTAAATATTGGCCTAAACCTATTGTTAAAATCGCTGTTTTAATGAACTATAAATAATGGCAAAAATTCTTATTGTGTAAATAGAGGTTTGAATCCACGTAATAATTACATATTCACGATTGTTAAAGGTATGGGAATATAAAGTTGTGTTATGTAAATTTGTGTTAATTAAGGAGCCAGATTGCTGCTGTCGATTATAATAAATGCTAAATATTGGCCTAAACCTATTGTTAAAATCGCGGTTTTAATGAACTGTAAATAATGGCAAAAATTCTTATTGTGTAAATAGTGGTTTGAATCCACGAAATAATTACATATTCACGATTGTTAAAGGTATGGGAATGTAAAGTTACACTACTACGATCATTCATGGAGACTAACCTCAGAAAACAAATCAAGTGTAAAGTGGGAAATTAGGAATAACATGCATTTAATGAGGAAATGTATCGTACTATGTCGTCGATGGAATATAATCAGTCGATAACTCTGTGAATAACAATTGAATATTATTACTCTGTTGTATAAGGAAGGGAGGATTCCCTCATGAGGGATATTTATAATGACGATGAAATATGTGAATCTACGATGAAATATATAAAGAAGTCTACGAGAAACACAGAGTGTGTTAGTGTCCGGGTACTGGAAAATGGAATTATCAGCCCATGAGATATAGGCATAGTAAGACTGAGTTTCGGAGGGTGCAGGGATCGAAACCCGTTATAGTACATACGAGAAGGATGGGTTGTATGAGTAGTTCTTTGAAGTACTACGGCACCAGAGATTAGAGAGGTTGACAGTACGCATAAATGACCGTCAGGTGTAATGATTATTCATGGCAGATTAAACGAATTTAAATGGGACCAATAATAATAATAATAATAATAATAATAATAATAATAATAATAATAATAATAATAATAATAATAGTAATAATCCGTGCCCGGTCAGCTTGCGTGGGGGTCTAGCTCTGAACTGTGTAGGAGTTAGGCATAACTCTATGTAAGACACTGGGGTGGGGGCCATCTACCCCGACACGGCGCGTCCCAATGGCTGATAGGGAAAGATCCTGTAGATATGCAGGACAGGTGCGAATAAGGCGTAGCCAAATAAGCACCCGCGGATCAACTGAGGGAACAAGTAAAATGGTCAACGGCCTCGACGGCAGAAGAGGATTCATCCCGATGGCGGAGAGGGTGGAAGAACTGACTGAAATCCACTTCGCGTCTGACTTGCAGCAAGCGGCAAAGTGGTCAGCGTCTGTTCACCAGAGGTGCGGCTGGAAATGTATGTTCTGGAACTATCCAATCCAGTCCTATGAAACTGGACTACGGTCCAATACTTGGATAATCAAGTAACATGAGGCGTGGCAGGAAACAAATTTGTACCACAGGTGGTAACCAATCCACTGCTGACATTAGCAGCACAACCAGACTATCGGATTCTGGGGACTCTGGCTGGACACGCAAACAGAGGGAGTCGGAGACCTCTGGCCAACTTCGCCCAAACAGCAAAATATTTTTCGGAACACTGAACATAAATTCTCTCTTGCGGGCAGGGAAGTTGTACTAACTAGAGCAAACCCTAAATGATCGAAAAATAGAAATACTGGCACTCCAAGGAGCGAGGCTGACTGACGAACACGCAATGGATTTCGGGAACTACAGACTCTTCAAAAGTAAAACAGACAAACAGATTCTCAAAAACACACCCCATTTAGGAGTTGCCTTTGCAGTCAAGAAGAGCATACTTAACTCAGTAACAGGTGTGAAATTTGTAAACAATAGGCTAATGACAATCACCCTAAAGTGTGCAAACAAATCATACACACTAATCAATGCACATATGCCAGTCAATGAAGACAATAAAGCAGATCGCGAGAAGATAGACAAATCCTGGGAAATACTAGAAGAAACAGCATCAAAAATTCCTCAAAACCACGTCAAAATTCTGTTAGGAGATTTCAACGCTCAGCTAGGCAAGGAAAGGAAATACAGGAAAACAGCTGGAAAATTCCCAGCACATAAATGGACGAACCAAAATGGACGGAGAATAGTCGAATTCTGCAGGGCATTCCACCTTAAAGTCATGTCGACTCACTTCAGGAAGAAACCTTCTAAACAAATGACGTGGAGATCACCCAACTCCCTCTTGGGCGAGTTTCAAATTGACCACGTGGCAATTTCATACCCAAACCACAGAGAAATTATGAATGTCCAAGTAAGGAAGGGTGCAAACATAGACTCAGACCACTATCTGACAAGAGTCAAACTACAGTTGATACCCCAAAGGTTCAGAAGAAGGAAGCAAATAATTCCGAAATTTGATACTAGTCGGATCCAGCCATCTCTCACCGAAGAATTAGAGAAAAAGCAGTCCAACAATTGGCAGCAACTCAAGACCAAACTAATTGAAACAGCACAAACACTGATTCCTCTGCAGAAAAGAAAAAAAACACCCTTGGTGGAACGCAGACTGTGAACAAGCCATCCAATCCCGGCAGAATGCATACAATAAGTGGAACAGCAAAAAGACCGATAAGAATCACAAAATGTTTTTGGCAGTCAGGAAAGAGGCAGCGAAATTAATCCGACAGACCAAAAGGAAATTCGAGAAAGATCAACTACTAGAAATTGAAAAGGACTTCGAAAAAAACCACACACGAAATTTCTACAAGAACTTCAAAACAAAGCTAACAGGGTATCAGCCACAAAACCTTTGCTTTAAGAAAGTAAATGGGCAATTTGCACTGAACAATCAAGAAAACTGCACCGAACTTGCAAGGTATTTTGAAGAACTGCTTAACTGCCCAGAGCCAACACAAAGATTTCCACCGCAGGAACCTGACTTCACAAACCCAAATTCAGTACCACCAGATGAAGAAGAAATTACCAGACAGATAAAACGACTTAAAATTAATAAAGCTGCAGGTGAGGATGGGATCATAGCAGAAATTCTCAAATCAGCAGGCCGAAATACTATCAAAAAATTCACCGGTATCATCCAAGAGATTTGGGAAACAGAACAAATTCCAGAAGATTGGAAAAGTGCACTAATTCATCCTTTACATAAGAAAGGAGACAGAACAGACTTAAATAACTACAGAGGAATCTCATTGGTATCTGTTGCCTACAAAATTTTATCTCAGTGCCTTCTCGATAGTGCCCAACAGCAACTGGGACCAAAAATTGGAGAATATCAAGCAGGTTTCAGACCAGGCCGTTCATGTCCAGAGCAAATTTTGAACCTAAAGTTAATCCTAAGGCATCAGAGAATTTGTAGCAAAACTGTAGTTTGTACTTTTGTTGATTTCAAAAAGGCCTATGATTCAGTTGATCGTCAATCACTGTTTCAGATATTAAAAGAACAGGGTCTAGACCGGAAAACACTCGCAATTGTAAAAGAGACATTGACAGGCACAAAATCTAAGGTTAAATTCATGGGGGAAATCTCAGACCCTTTTCCGATCAAAACAGGAGTAAGACAGGGAGATGGGCTCTCTCCACTACTCTTCAACTGCGTCCTTGAAAAGGTAATACAGGAATGGCGCAAACAGAAGTCTGTCCTCAAGATTGACCAATCAATCACTCTTGGTAGGGGCAAATTAGCAGTAGACTGCCTGGCATTTGCGTACGATCTGGCAATCATAACTCGTGACGTTTCAACAGCCATAAACTAGATCGAACTCCTGAAAGAAAGAGCGGAAAAAGTCGGCCTCCAAATATCGTTTGAAAAAACTGAATACATGACCTGCAGCAAAGAAGCCCCTAAATTCAGGGAGACAAAATATGGCAAAATAAATCGGGTCCAGCAATTCAAATATCTCGGTGAAATAATTCAGGAGAATGGAATAGAAACAAAAGCCAACGAAGTTAGATGCCAAAAAATGGAAACTGCATATAGACTCACCCAAAATATCTATATATGTGAACTTGCATCCGGGAGATAGTAGGTTCGAATCCCACTATCGGCAGTCCTGAAAATGGTTTTCCGTGGTTTCCCATTTTCACACCAGGCAAATGCTGGGGCTGTACCTTAATTAAGGCCACGGCCGCTTCCTTCCAACTCCTAGGCCTTTCCTATCCCATCGTCGCCATAAGACCTATCTGTGTCGGTGCGACGTAAAGCCCCTAGCAAAAAAAAATCTATAACAAAAAGTGTCTCTCCAAGCATGCAAAACTAAGACACTATAATACAGTAATAAAACCAGAATGCCTCTATGGATCAGAGACACTAATTTTGAACAGGAAAACTGATCTAGAAAATATTCAGAAAAAGGAACGCAAGATCATTAAAAAAAATTAGGCCCAAAACTCGTAGATGAACAGTACCGCCTTAGAGGGAAACAGAAAATCAAACAATTTTCTAACATTCACAGCGACATCAGAAAACGCAGATTAATATTCTTTGGACATATAAAAAGGATGAACCCAGATAGACTTACCAAGCAAATAGTTGAATTTTATGAAAACCGAAGTAAAGGCAAAAGGGACACAATAAAATGGATTGGCGAAATTAAAACATATCTCAAACTGGCAGGAATTACACCTGAAGACATCCAAAGCCGGGTTATCTTCAGAGCCAAAGTTCATAAGTGGCAAGTTGACCAAGAGGAGGAACCAAGGAAGAAGACCGGAACAGCATGGTCTCAAGAGAGAAAAGAAGCACACAGCAAACGAATGAAGGAAGTGTGGGCACAAAGAAAGGCAAATGCCTGTCTCTAAGTACTTTGCGTAGTCCTAATGGGCTCATTCACAAATAATAATAATAATAATAATAATAATAATAATAATAATAATAATAATAATAATAATAATAATAATAATAATAATAATAATAATAATAATAATAATAACGATTGAAATGAATAATGTTAACCATAGGTTCAAGACCGGTAGCAAATGTAATAATAATACGTTTAATGGAAGGGAGATTTTCTTTGCTAGTTGCTTTACGCCGCACCGACACAGATAGGTTTTATGGCGACGATGGGACAGGAAAGGCCTAGTAATGGTAAGGAAGCGGCCGTGGCCTTAATTAAGGTACAGCCCTAGCATTTGCCTAGTGTGAAAATGGGAAGCCACGGAAAACCATCTTCAGGGCTGCCGACAGTGGGGTTCGAACCCACTATCTCCCGGATGCGAGCTCACAGCTGCGTGCTCCTAACCGCACTAAGGGAGATTTAGACTCGTAACGAGACGAATGGTTGTGTGCCAAATTTACTGCGAGACCCGTTTGTTTGTGTTTGCCCGAGGACTGTGAGGGGATTGCAGTAAGGTATCTCCACTCAAGTCCCTTGTTACGTAAGTGATGTACATGACCTTTCCAAACCAGGTGGTCGAGCCTGACCATAACATATATTGAGGTAATCTGTATAATGAGGAGTTCGGTATGGCATAACGTGAACTGGACGAATCATATTGTCCGTCCGCATATTAATTCCCGTCTAATCATAGTAACATTATCCAAACCAAGGTGCCGGCCTTGGCAATGTACATATTTGCCGGAGGTATCTCATCAAACGGACCGAGAAACCGACAGTGAAATTTATTTTACTCTCGAGCTCCCGTATCCGAAAGGGTTTTCCGTGAGAACTACCCACTCATACGAACGCTGGTTCGATCCCAAGGGATCAGATGATGGAGCCAGCTCCAGCAGTTCACTCCAAGTAAGGTGGAACAAACTCCACGTGATTTTATTACTAGATTGGTATTGTAAAATTGATCCACACCACTTGCGGTGCAGCAAGAGTCTTGTATTTTATTCTCCGATCAAATCAGTGTATTGGTAAACTTGTATGACTTAATTGAGCCAAATGTTGCAATAAACTGCTCCTTATGGCATTTTTTCAAAGGAAACCATACTCATACTCTTTTATTGTAGTTAGCTATGGATGCCCATGATAATTTTAAAGTATCACTTCCCATTCATATCGTGGAGTCCTTTAATTTGTGATTATGATTGAGCCTTCCCCTACCTTAATTTGCATGCCCCGTTCATCCCTGTGTTTATTTTTGCGCCTGTATATATAGTTCAAATTTTTGTTAGATGTTGAGTAATGAACCAGACACCCCTGAGATTAATGCTAGCCTGGGACTCGGAGGGTGAGCGTCTGCAATATATCTATTAAATTTCCTAATTCTATTTCTTTCTTTACAATACTTCTACAGTTCAACACCAACATATTAAGGTCATCCATACTAGATTTCCAGATCCCTGTACCCTTATCACTGATCCCTAGACCACCCCGTTTCCCTGAATGTAAATCCTTATAACCCTTCTAAACTAATTTCCTAACATATACGTACAATTGCGTTTTAAGTGAAGGCCACCTGAGCGCTGATCCCTATCTCCTACCCACCCATTAGGATCTTAATATCTCACTCCCAGTTTCCCACATACCCACTCCATAGTCTCATTTAAATCTCCAATCACCTTCCAGTCAGTATCCCTCCTACACAGTATTCCACTGATAACAATCTCCGCTTCCTTAAATTTCACTCGTGCTGCATTTTCCAGATCCCACGCATCCCCAGCTATGTTACTACTTATAAATGCTTGCCTTACGTTGTTGGTACCAACGTGAAACACTACCACCTTCTCCTTTCCCTCCTCCTTCTCTTCTACTTTCCTCAATATCTGCCTCAACCTAATTCCTGGATAACACTCTACCCTTGTTCCCTTTCCTCCACACACCTTCCCCACATGTCTAAAAATGGAGTCCCGCATGACCAGAGCCTCAACCCTACCCAACTCATCTGATCCCCTCCCCTCCTGGTCAGTCCTATCTTTCCAGAAAGCTGCAGAAGCTAATTCCTCCTCCCTTTTCTCCCTCCCATGACCCTGTTCCACCTGGCTTTTCCTATCCCCTACTCCTCATTTCCGTTTCCTATCTTTTCCTTTCCTCCTACTTCCACACTTCTCAGATACACTTTCCTGTTCCTCATCTTCCCTATCTTGCCTTACCTGCAGTGACACGTACTGATTTCTCACAGACATCTCTCCTGGATTCTGATCCTGAATAAAGCCCGTAGCCTGCAATGTCCTTCCCCTTAATATATTAGACCACCTGCCTTCTACAAGTCTCCCCCTTTCCTTCCCATCCCTCTTTTACATCTACTGTATTCTGTACATTGTTTCGAGGGAGGGCTACTTTCTTTCCTGTCTTCTGAGTGAATCCTAATTATCTCTCTCAAACTCTCCAACTCCTTTTTCATATTCCTCAATGCCTGGCCACACCCACAGTTCTTACACTTGCACTCCTTAGCCATTCTTTAATGGAAAAATGAAAATAAAAATAAAATAACTTACTCTGTTCGTTACGTAATGATTATTAAAGACAGCTGTTTAAAAACGGCCAAAAGCACTTCATCCGGATAACTTATTTAGCGTTAAAACTATAGTGAATTTGACACAATATATTTTTGCAATCATTTCAAATTCGCACTGACTCTGTTAAGTCTTTTGACGAGTGTAGGACAGGAAAGGGCTGGGTTTGGGAAGGAAGCGGCCGTGGCTTTAATTAAGGTTTAGCCCAAGCATTTGCTTGGTTTTAAAATAGAAAACCACGGAAAACTATTTTCAGGTATGTCGGCAGCGGGATTTGAATACACTATCTCCGGAATGCAAGCGAACAGCTACGTAACGTGCACCGCATAGCTAACTCTCTCCGTCGGTACTATTCTTTGATAGGTGAGAGTTGTTCCAGTGAGGGGAGATTCAAAAACTCCGTTTCGTACAGCAGTATCGTAGTCCCGAATATGACAATTTATTCTTCTCTCTTTCTCCATTATTACTGTCGGTTTAGTTCTGTCCAATGAAGGATTTCACAAGGGACTTTTCATATATTTTATGCCTTATAAACTTATTTATTTACTTACTTACTTACTTATCAAGAATGAATAAGCGTTTAATTTAAGAACACGATTCTAGAAATGTGGCTTCTCCCGTGTGAATTCTTTTCATCATGAAATGGAAAAGTAAAGGTAGGTAAAATTAAAAGTATTACAGTCAGTTAAAATGATTAAATATTGCCAAATACGTCAAATATTTTATGATAAAAACCTTACACCAGTTGGCTAATATGTAGCTTATATTCAGTCATTTAAATATAATCGGGATCACAAGGAAGTAATCTATGTCCACTAACAAGTTCCCTTAGCTATTTACGCTCAAATATCCCCTTTCTCACCACAAATGTACTGTTTATTTGGCACTTTGCACTTTTCATCTGATAAGTGTCCGGCTCCATTGCTAAATGGTTAGGATGCCGGCATTGATCCATGGGGGACCCGGTTTCTATTCCCGACTGTGTCATGGATTCTAACCTTCAGTGGTTAATTCGAATGGCTCGAGGGCTGGGTGTGTGTGCCGTCTTCATCATTTGAATTCATCAGATGTAGACACGCAGGTCGCCTATGAGGCGTCAACTCGAGAGACCTTCACCAGGTCGCTTCGAAGGCCACACGCCATTATTATCTGAGAGGTATTCAATTGTACCGATTTACTATAGTTACGGTCGGTATATACAATGATGGGTGCAATAGAAGGTGGCGAACGGGCTTGAAGAAAGATCAGCATAAACAGCTAGCCACTGCAGAGCTTGTCCTCGTACCAAACTTACAAAGCAGCGCAGTGATATAAGCTGTTTTTCTCGTCATGGGAATTGCGCTCCAGTTGACTACCCGTCAACTTTCGTGCTCGAAATGCACTGAAGCCCTTCAAGTAGCGCTTCAGTTGTAAATCACTGTCACATAGTATTCATGATGAGGCCTACCAGAAACTTTAAAATTATTTCAAGTACCTATTTGTCAAGATGAATCTTTCATAACGATCACTTCCTTCATTTTATTCACTACGTCTACATATGAGCATGAGCAATGTATCACTGAATCTACATAGAAACGAATAATGTCTTCAAATGTTAGGACATACGTTTCTATTTACACATCCTCATAATAAAAAGACAAATCTATCCGCAGATATATGGCATCAATCTATGAATTAATGCCTCAGTTGGAAGAGATAAGGTCTAGTGCACAAGCAAATAGATATGCAATTTAATTACTAATTGCCTTTTGCTAATGAAAGCTTCGCTCCCTTTCCTTCTTTTTTATGAGACATTTCCATTAGGGGAAGGCAATTTGTGCCCTTCCCCCGTGGACCAAGCAAGTAATTAGGAGACAGTTTGCAACCTGTACCGGAGTGTTCTGTACAGTCTACAAGAGTCACGTCGATCAATATGACAGCGCGTCACCCGCCACTTTTGAAGTTGGGACTACACGAGTGCTTTCATTAGAGATTCTTGCAACAGAGGTCATTATTGCGCGAGGGATCTTATTTTCAGACACAGATGTACACAGTAGAATGAAAAATACCAAAATTCTTCATCTCATTCTCTGGGAACAAAATGTAATCATTTCCAAACTCGCTGAAAAGTAGAGGGTAATTTGCAGAGGTTTAATATGTTAAGGAGAGACGCGTAATTTTCTGAATAATCTCCCGTTCATAACCGTGTGCATTAAAAACCTTCCACGATAGCGCTAAGGAGTGCAGAACTGGAGGTCATACCTCTTACGAATACCTACACAGGTGAAGTTTTTCTAACCTCGCCCCAGGAAAATGCATCTTCTTAATCCTGGCCCTAAATAATTACATTACTTTTCCGTGGTGTTTCATTCTCCTCACTAAGGCAAATGCCGGGACATGCCACGACCGCTCCGTATCACCTTTACCTCCCCTCAAATCACCGCTACACATTACCTGACCTAAGAGAGAATGTTACCCTCTAGGAGGCCCATCGTACGCCATTAGGCTACGGAAGTAAGCTAAAAAGTAATTTTCATTCCAGGCTGAAAAAATTTTGTGATTTGCTTACCAATGTGCTAGCTGCTACTGGATGCTAAGCACTTACGATGATTATATCCCAGAGGATTTCCATTTATTCCAGAGAACAATGAACTGACGTTCTAAATGAAAATGTAGCGTTAGGGGATGGGAATAGCTGCACACAGTCCATTTATGCCCATACCTCGCTATATTATTGACTTCTATTGTATTTTAGGCACAATACTGATAAAATCTACTGCATATATCGAACGGTCGTCAGTGACGACAGGGTCTCTCCCTGTTTAACTGGATCTGTCATGAACTACAAGTTATTGTCTTCAATCCAAGGCGATCTGTCACCACTTGACTATCGGTCTCATAATTTCTCCCTACATTTTCCAGCCTGTTTTTGGAAGAGAAAGGAACTTTCATGTAGATGCTGAAGAATTAGGACTAAAAGTTTCGAATTCAGACCGCAAAAAGCTCTCATCGGTTTTACTGACAGTATTTTCATCTAGAAGGTCTTCCTTAATCCTCCTTTAGCTGAATTACTTTAATGTAACATGAAGTGCACTTTGGTGCCTAATAGGTTTCGGTTAAGAATAACAAATCATGTGTGATAAAGCATTGCTCAGTCGGCGAGAAGAAACGTAGCAAGCGTCCTGAAAAGTGTCACCTGATGTGAGAATACAGTATAAATCAGTCCTAGATAAATTAACACCCCCACCTCACCGGAACGTACAGCGCTTTTAAGGCGACTGATCCCATTGAGATGGCTTGAAAGAGTGCCACAAGGTCAGCATGAAGATTTTCTCAGTCGTATTGCTTGATTTTTTTGACCTCTCACATCAGACAGCTTCTCAATTGGCAACATGCTTCTGAGCTAAACATCTTCAACACCCATGCCAGGATTAACCAGATTAACAATTAAACCACCGTAATTCACATATACTGGTGTGGAGTATGTACAGTTCAATGGTTAATCATTATGAACTAATTGTTTCCGTGCAGAATTTGTAAGTCCAGTTGCAAGCATGCATTTGCCTTGACGCAAGGAGGACGATTCACTGGTCTCACTCTGCGAAGGGTTAACAAATTCTGTCGCTGACAAAATATAAAATACTACTTTTACTGCAGTAGAAGTGAAACCAGATTAAACTCATGTGTTAACACACTGAACTTAGAATTCAACACGGCCTTTATCAATCACATTATTAGAGAGGGACAACGCGGTCGCTACAAGATCAAATGTTTCCAACTCCATTGACTTGCTACTTTTAAAACGTTAAGAGAATGTGAACATCGTGGTATTTACAATGTCTACACATCTTATAAATACAATTCTTGGACGTCCGTTGTCTGTAATGACATTTATTTCGTGCAATTTTGATATATTTATCCGTTTCAGGTCAATTCAAGATCGTATCAATAGTTCTTAGATTTCATGTCTGTCTGCTTGTCTGTTTATCTGTTTGTTTGTATGTTTGTTCCTCCATGACTTAAAGTTCATATTTAGAGTCTACTCATCCAGGAGCGAGTCTTCGATATGGATATCATTTCAAATAACTGAAAAACTGGGGGTTTATAGGAAGACCAGAATGTTCTTTTTCTTCAATTTTCTCCTACGCTATTGATTATGTCTCAACCAAATTTTATATTTAGAATCTAATCATCCAGGAGCGAGTTTCGATACGCATACCATTTTAAAATCACTCTATATACTGTTTTTATAGGAATACCAAAAGGGTTTTCTTCAATTTTCCCTTTACACTATTGCTTAACTCTCTACAAAACTTCATATTTAGAGTCCACTCATCCAAGCGCAGGTTTCGATATGCATATCTTTTAAAAATCACTGAATAGGCTGGGAGTTTATACGAATATCAGAAGAGGTTTTTTCTTTTCTCTTACACTATTGATTATATCTCGACCAAACTGCATATTTAGAGTCTGGTCATCTAGCAACATGTTTCAACATGCATATCATTGAAAAATTACTAAATAGACTGGGGATTTATACGAAGACATGAAGAGGTCTTTTTCCAATTTTTTCTTACACTCTTGGTTATATCTCGACCAAAATGCATATCTAGGGTTTCGATATGCATATCATTTAAAAATCACAGAATAGACTGGGTGTTTATAAGAAGATCAGAAGAGTTTTTCTTTTCAATTTTAGCTTAGATGTAACATCTGTAGACTATATGCGAAACATCTCTTCACTTTAAATAATTTTTGCTAGGTACGTAATTCGATTACACTTCAAATGACGGAGTAAATTACTATTCCCTGCAGACTTTATGCTCTGTTGCCAGTGATGAACACTCTCGCAGACCTACAGTTATTTGAAGGACCCATAACAGGATAAAGTCGGAAGATGCATCATATTTCTCTCGACTTTAAAATGACCCTCACCCAATGTATCTGAACACCTAGGTAACATGTGGTACAACTTTCCCCTTTGGTGTCTGTCTGTCTGTCTGTCTGTCTGTCTGTCTGTCTGTCTGTCTGTCTGTCTGTCTGTCTGTCTGTCTGTCTGTCTGTCTGTCTGTCTGTCTGTCTGTCTGTCTGTCTGTCTGTCTGTCTGTCTGTCTGTCTGTCTGTCTGTCTGTCTGTCTGTCTGTCTGTCTGTCTGTCTGTTCCTAAAAGTGGGAAAACTTCTGGACTTATTTCATTCAAACTAAGTATTTGTAATCTACTCACTCAGGTTTGTGTTATCAGGTGTATTTGGTGTCATGGCAATCACATGGAGCTGGCATTTATAGCAAATATTTTCATTAACATTAGGTCTATCCAAAGGCTGTATAAGAAGAACGTTTAAGAATATATTGTTTCCGTTCCTTTATCCCATGTACGTATTTATCGCACGACGGATAATAAGGCAGATGATCACGAAAAGTTCAAGTCCCGTGGGACATGTCTTGCATGTCACTTCAAGTTGGGCAACGGGAAAACTAAAGATCCATTTAACTCTTTCCGATAGGGCAGATATTAAGAGAGGCATCATCAATGTCAGAGCACCACGCCAGTGGTCAGAGATAAAATATGCAACCGAAGAACCAAAGAGAATTTTGCACAACTTCGGACCAGGAACTGTACCGTACAATATATTCGGAAATCGCCATCAATTTCTCTCGACTCTGTTCAAGTTCATCATATTTCACGTTACTGCCACGCGCTTTCGTACGAGAATATCATTTTAACATGTCGTATTAAACGTGTGAATAGAGTCGTGTTACTTCGCATAAACTCCTGCAGGTAACATGTAATCCACGGAAAATTCCCGTTCGAAGAACGGGTACAAATGCTAGTATATACTAAAATTAAATTAATCGATAATCCACCTCAACATTACAGGGCTTTATTTTTAACACTTGGCCGATGCTTTCGCCTCTGTCGTTAGTCCACCTCAACATTACAGGGCTTTATTTTTAACACATGGCCGATGCTTTCGCCTCTCGACCACCAGGCATGTGAGCGGGGCGCACTTTCAAGACTCACTGCTTCAAATACTTCCTTCCTTTTGGCGTGTGGCCTCCGGAGGGACTTAGCGTAGGATTTTTAAGCTGACGCCTGATAGTTGACCTGCGCGTCTATGAGAATGAAGACCTACTGATGATGATTCTAATGCTGAAGCACTCTGCCCCGAACCATCGGAATATACCAATTAACGTTAAAATCAATGACCCGGCCGGGAATCAAACCTGGGACCCCTTGGACCAGCCGAAAGCACGCTAACCATTTAGCCATGGAGCCGAATGCTTCAAATACTGTGTATAGAATACACTGAAATCTCACCTTATAACAGATGCTGGGAACGTCGTCCGTTCTGTACTATTTGAGTTTTAGCAGCTTTGTTGTTCTTTGTGCTGAAAGAACCGAAACCTCTACTTCTTATGCTAATTTTGTGTGAGCAAACTAAATAGGCAATGCAAGCCAACACTAGCACTTATTTAAACACTGGAAACATTAATGCAACATTCTGATCCATACCAATTTCAAAATGACATTTTACGCTGTACACTGTATAATACACACGGTAGGTACAGGCTTATACAATTGTCTGATGACCTGGCAGCCGCAGAAAATTGCATCGGGATGAGAGTGTATTAAATTATAATGCAAATTAAAAGTTATTTACCCACACATGTCAGGCAAGGTGATGCTGGAATCTCTGCCTTCATTTTCCACATACTTCCGGCAAGTACAATAACATGAAATTATCCATTGCATGTTATAATTCTCTTTCATAAATTAAATTTATCTGATCGGCTCGTCTTAAATGTGCGAATTCATCTTCCAGATATTATGATCACAAAAATAGAATAATAAAGTTTATTATTTACCATTTTGTGTCCCTGCCATATTTTAATTGATGATTAAACACGTGTTTTTTCACACTTCAAAGATACTGACGAACCGTTATACTTACAAAGAAACTGCATACGACCTTCCTTGTAGAATATTACATTACAAGTTCACGTAAGTCGTATAGATCCATAAGGGATCTCCTCCACACTTTGGACTTCTTGTATATTTGAAAAAAGTTTCTAAGTCTGAATATAGTTTAAACTTAGAAAATTGGGTATACTGGTAAAGTTTGTTCCTGTCCAAACGTGATGGCAATAATGAAAATAATTAATTTCCAGCACTATTTTATAAAATATTGATCTTAAAATGGATAAGATCTATTTTGTAACACTCCTGTGCCGTAGGAAAGTTTTCGAACAATCAATTGTGGATAAGGACACTAAAGGTAAAATAATAACAAATACGTAATCATTATTAAAAAGCGTATTTAAATTATATTGAAGTACTTTTATATTACAAGAAAAGTCGTTTCAAGGAAATGCAAGTAGAAGAGAAACATTTACTACTTTGTAAAATTGTTTTTAGTAACAATTTGGAACAACAGAAACATGCCTGGACAATGTATTGAAAATTGGATGAAGAAAAGTGTGAAAATATCTTATATTCGCTATTCAGTGCCATCTTCTTGAACATCTTCAGATAAAACATCGTAAGCAGGAGGTACCTCAAAATGTTATCGATTCCTCAGTATCTCTTGACATTTAATTAAATCAGAGTAAGATGAGTCTCTTCTTACTCATCCAATTGTCTCCATGTTTCCTCAGGTCTGAAATATTATTCAAATTCTCTGCTTTGACAAATGTTCCAATTGAACGATTTCTGGGGCGATGCTTGTTGCCACTTTTCCTTTCTTCAAAAGTCATTTGAATTCACCACAATTGATCCTGTAGAATGTTTCTCCTTTCACCTATTCCTTTTGATGATGAGCCTTTTGATGACTAGAGCTTAAAATGCCAATATCATAGTGCTTTCAACATACATTTATTTGACTCTTACACTTGAATAGTACCAGAGCTCTTACCTGTACCCTGTACCCATTTTTCATGTGTTTTTCCAATTACTTGGATCCCTGGTTCCTTTTATTCCCTTTCCTGGTTGATGAACCAATACATTACTGCTTATATCCACATCAATAAATATGTAGTTATTTTCATAGAATACTGCTTGCTGTTCAAAACATACTAAGTAAACTGTTATTATTAAATTGGCACTTCATTGTCCACTTTGACTAATGAAAACACTACTGTAGGTACTTCTAAAAACATAGGCGCAAATAATATCGAAAAAACACTCAGTAATGTGCAATAAAATGAAATTAGAATAAGAAGGTGTGTCATGGAACACACTTCAATTATAGCTACCGCATTAACCAAGGAAAAGGAAATTTTGGAACAAACTGGATAAGGAACCTTATGGAACAAGCAGGAGGTCAGATAGGGTATATTTTTAAACTCCTTTTTTATCATGGCTGCATTTTGATTTTACATTTTTCTGATTTTCGTGCAAGCTTTCAAGAGGATGGCGCTAGCATCACCAACTCAAAAATTACACGATTTGGAGGAGGCCACTTTTGGAACTATGTGACTCACATAACGAGCTTTATTTTCTTATAGGACGAACCAGTTACCCAATATTTTTTTTATTTTAGCGGCTGAGACGTGTGGAAGTTCAGTAAATGCACATATATTAATTTTCACCGATTTGGAAAAAAATGAGAATCTAAATATGGCCCTATTTGAAGTGAATATCTGAGCTATATTCGCATCAAATTTCAGCTTAGATGGTCTAGTAGTATAGGCGTCGATCATTTGAGAAAGGAACGGGCACCACCGAATTAAATTTGTTATGCAATCTTATGCAATAACTTCACATGTAGTATATTTTCAGATCAATATTTTGAAATATATTTTTGCTAGTTGATTTACGTCGCACCTCTTATGGCGATTATCAAAAGTCTTATGGCGACGATGGGATAGGGAAGGCCTAGGAGTGGGAAGGAAACGGGCGTTGCCTTAATGAAGGTACAGCCCTAGCATTTGCCTGGTGTGAAAATGGGAAACCACGGAAAACCATCTTCAGGGCTGCCGATAATGGGATTCGAACCCACTATCTCCCAGATGCAAGCTCATAGCCGCGCGACTCTAACCGCACGGACAATTTGCCCGCTATATTTTGAAATATGACACATTTACTCATAGAGTCTCTGTTTCTGCAATAGGTTTAGATATGGTGGTGTCTTTTTGGAAAATAGACAGTCGTCATTTAACATTTATGTGGAGGAGCTTACTATTCTATACCCATTAAATTAGATGATAATTTCCTTGTAGGAACGATAGTTGCATGTGACTAAATATAGTGTTGCATCTCCAGTAAAATATGATTAATCTGACCTAAATGAGGGATGATGATGTAGCCTGAAGAACATACTACATTGCATATAAATAAAATGGTTAGTTTTCCAAACAATGGGCAAGTGGGAGAAATTTAACCGTCCGGCGATTAGTAGGTGACAGTAGTGATATGACAAGTAGTAACTTAAGAATTGTGTAGTAGTACTTCAGTCAAACCAATTCTGATTAAGGTTTAAGTAATTGATCTCAGGTTGAAAGCAAAATACACTTCTAACATAAAATAATGTAAAATGGAATGCAAATGCAAAATGGTTCATGGTGTGTGTTACTATAGTCACGTCCTAGTTCGTGAACCATGGGCAATGGCTGAGTGGCCTAGTAAGTGGTCCAGAGAGTCGGGATACCTGTTGCTATGGAATGGGAGTGGGCATCTCGGACATATTTTCAGTCATGGCCCTCCTTGTGCTCAGGTTGCTAGGACTATACAATCCACCGGTGGTCCATATCCCGTTAGAGGAGAGATCCTCACTTGGACTACGCGTAAGTAGGGTAACATCCTGCTTCATGAATTTACTGAGCTCAGAACACTCTAAGCAAGCCTCGGACCTATGGGAGTAACGGAGTCCCTCTCCCACTTGACAGGCGAGAGACTTCCTGAAAACAACTTTGCGAATCAAATGGAAAAATAAAGTAGAAGTGGCTGAGTCAGCAAAGACGATGCGTCTGGATGTACTAGGAGAAACTGATATTCGGGTAAGGGGAGATAAATGGGAAGAGATTGGGGATTACAGTGTACTTGACAGGTGTTAAAAAGGGAAGGGCAGAGTATGGGGTAGGGCGGTTTATAAGGAATACTATTGCAAGCAACATAGTTTCTGTTAGGATCGTAAATGAGTGAATGATGTGGTAGATTTGGCAATTGGAGGAATTAGGACGAGAATTGTCTTAGTATATTCACCATGATTTGTGAGGGATCAGATTAGGAAGTTGACAAGTTTTATGAAGCATTGAGTGGCATCATTTTCGGGGTCAACAGCAAGGATAGGATAGTGCTAATGGGCGATTTCAATGCGAGAGTTGGAAATAGAACTGAAGGAACCGAAAAGGTGATTGGTAAGTGTGGGGAAGATATAGAAGGTAACGGGAATGGGAAGCGTTTGCTGGACTTCTGTGCTAGTATGGGTTTAGCAGTTACGAATACATTCTTCAAGCATGAAGCTATTCACCGCTAGACGTGGGAGGCTAGGTGTACCAGATCCATAATACACTATATCTTAACCAACTTCGAATTCAGAAAGTTTGTTAGGAATGTACGAGTTTTTGGGGAATTTTCGATTATACAGACCACTATCTGATCTGTAGTGAACTAAGTGTCTCTAGGCCTAGGATAGAGAAAGTGAAATATGTCTGTAAACGAATAGGGGTAGAAAATCTACAGGACGAGGAAATTAGACAGAAGTACATGGATATGATCAGTGAGAATATTAGAACAGTAGACAGTAAGGATGTTCAGGATATAGAAAGAGAATGGGTGGCATACAGGGATGCTGTAGTAGAAACAGTAAGGGAATGCCTAGGAAAGACTGTGTTTAAGGATGGGAAAATCGAAAATCTTGCAGAATGATGAAGCGAGAGCAGCTTGTAAACGTAAAAGGAAGGCTTATTCGAAAAGGCTCAACACAAGGGCCGATGCAGGCAAGGAATTGTACGTAGATGAAGGAAACAGTTGTTGAATCCAAAAAGAAGTCGTGGTAAGATTTGGTTAATAACTTGGAAAGGCTAAGTCAAGCAGGAGGGAAAACGTTCTTGACGGTAATAAAGCATCTAAGAAAGGGAGGGAAAAAAGAACTGAACAGTGCTTTGAGTAATTCAAGTGAACTCATCCTATATCCCATGGAATCACTGGACAGATGGAGAGAATATTTTGAAAATTTGCTCAGTTAAAAAAAATCTTCCTGGTCGTGTCGCGAATAACCAAGCTCATGGGGAGGAAGAAAATGATGTTGGTGGAATTACGCTCGAAGGACTAGAAAAGATGGAAAGTAATCTCTATTGTCGTAATTCAGCAGGAATAGATGAAATTAGACATGAAATTAAGAAGTATGGAGGGAAGCTAGGGATGAAATGGTTTCATAGACTAGTAAGATTAGCATGGAGTGTTGGTAAGGTACCTTCAGATTGGACAAAAGCAGCGATTTCGTCTATCTATAACCAAAGGAACAGGAAGGACTGCAACAACTATCGAGGTATTTCATTGATTAGTATACCAGACAGAGTATTCACTGGCATCTTGGGAGGGAGTTTGCGATCAGTGGTTGAGAGGAAGTAGGATGAAAACCAGTGTGCTTTCAGAGCTCAGAACGGCTGTCAGAATCTGATTTTCAGTATGCGCCATATAACTGAAAAATGTTACGAGAGGAATCGACTGGTGTGTTTATGTTTCATAGATCTAGAGAAAGCATATGGCAGGGTACCGAGAGAAAAGTTGTTCGCCATACTGGGGGACTATGGAATAAAGTGTAGATTACTAAAATCAATCAAAGGCTTTTACATTGACAATTGGGCTGCGGTGAGAATTGATGGTGGAATGAGTTATTGTTTCAGGGTACTTACAGGGGTTTGACATGGCTGTAATTTTTCACCTTTGCTGTTCGTAGTTTACATGGATCATCTGCTGAAAGATGTAAAGTGGCAGGGAGGGATTCAGTTAGGTGGAAATGTAGTAAGCAGTGTGGCCTATGCTGATGACCTGGTCTTAATGGCAGATTGTGCCGAAAGCCTGCAGTCTAATATCCTCGAACTTGAAAATATGTGCAATGAGTATGGTATTGTTGAATCCAAAAAGATGTCGTGGTAAGATTTGGTTAATAACTTGGAAAGGCTAAGTCAAGCAGCAGGGAAAACGTTCTTGCTCCAATATTCACCTTTATTCCTTTGTTTTATTTACTTGGGACTTTGACTTCATCCCTTTAATGAAGGAACCACATTACGGTATTCGATTTAATATGCTACTCCCAGCCTTCTTAATGTTAGTCTCAGTTTCTAACGGTTTAAATATAAGAGGTTCAGAACTAAATGTGACAACAGAACTAGTTGCAAATAGAGGATTGTGGTGACGTTTAGTAAATTCACAGAGGCTTGCAGATGAACGATGAAAGGCATAACGGTCTATAATGATAATGTATATATGAAAAACTCGGATGTGGTAGCTGTACTAGTACATTATTTTCAATGAGACATAGATCGCTTTCAGAATTCTTATATGATAACGTATACGAAGTGCGTGTTTGTGTGTATGTATGTATCTGGTGGATATGGCGGTAGAATGCGTCTTGAGTATACCCTGCCTGTCATAACAGGTGACTAAAAGGATGCCAAGGGCTTTCAATTTGGGTTGCGACCACGATTCCCCCAGCAGAGTCTGGCACATGCTTGTGCAAAGATCCTCATTTCCATTTTTCCTTTCCATCTCCCATTGGTCAATACTTTTTTTCTTCCTATCCCTGTGGTGTTAGGAGTGAGGCCTACGGTGTCTTTCACTTTCATGCCACTCGTGGTCATTCTCTTTCTTCTGCTGATACCCTCATTCTTCTGAGTGTCGGACTTCTCATTGGTGTTAAGAAAGGGTGGTTGGCACTTCCTGTTAAAATAATAATATCATCACCACCATGAATGTTTGTACATGGAATGCACTGTTAATGGTGAGAGCTGCTTAATTACTACGGATGCAGAATTGATATCTGTTTCAAAATATTACTGCTTTACGATGCCGTCACGTGGGCTGTTATATTTGTTGCTTGCAATTTGAAATCCGTAGCTTGTCAACAGAGCTTGATAACTTGAATAGAATTGTTCACTCTCTAACATAAAGAAGGCTGGGAGTAGCATATTAAATCGAATACCGTAATGTGGTTCCTTCATTAAAGGGATGAAGTCAAAGTCCCAAGTAAATAAAACAAAGGAATAAAGGTGAATATTGGAGCATTTTCGAGTTCCATCATCGGAACCATTTTACTGCAGACTCTGCAACATATGCTCTGTACATAATCGCGTAACATTACGGGTCTTTTTTTAGAAATGCATCCAGTTATTCCTACAAAATTAGTCGCAGTTATGTTCCAAAGTTGAGTGTAATATACCCCATCATTAAGAATGACAACACTAGAGTCTCTGTTGCAAAATCTATCGTTTTCTTGCTCGACGTAGGTTAAGAGTCCTCTGGTACTCCTCATTTTTGCTTCGATGTCTTTGATTCAGAAGTTTTACAATATTCCTTAACCAGAAGACCATTCCATTGAACAGATCAACCGAACAGCTGCTGCCGGTGACATTATGCGACCTCTAAATTGCTGATATGGGGTATTGTACCCATCCCGGGCATATCAGGGTAACAATTACATAATTCTGCTTCACAAACAAATGTATAAATGGAATTGCCGGATGAGAACCTTCAGAAATCACTTCCCGGGCTCGAAGTCCCTTCCTCCCTACTTTTATTGCGTCAGCGGCTAAAGCTCAGATGCATACGGGTAATGGAATATTCGTAAAAGAAAAATGGGCATTACATAAATTATAACGAAAGTAGTGTTATCTATAATGTAAGAGGAACACATGAATATTATAAAATGAGAAGAATCTTTGTTAAGAATGTTTACTAAACGTTTTATTAAACTGATAGGATCACACAAGTGCATGAGATAATGCCATATTATTACATATAAACAAAGAAATGATTAACTGAAAAGCAATCGTTTGTACACAGTGTGCCTTAACGTCCTTTCAGTTTATTCACAGTTGTGGTTGTATTGTCGCTTGTCGCTTGTCGCCTGGTATACTTTAAAATAATCACTTTATTAATGCGCACTGATACTATGTACATATTTCACGTATGCAAATGTATTTATTTCTAAACAATGATACTCGATGGTATCTGTTCTCTGAATGGACTGACCAGAAGTCATGATGGAATTCTCTCACTAAATCATATTATTAGTTAACTGTCATGGTTGTCGAATTTATGCATCTTATTTATACATTTTTCTCACGCACAAGATTGCATCCGCGTATATCAAGCACGTAGTCTATTTGACCAAATCAATTACATATTATACTGAACACATACGCGTATATTGGGTTTACCTAACCCTGTTATATTCAAAGTAAATCAACCAACGCTGGTATCTAACCCATCACCATAAACACTTGGGAATAATGAATTACATAAATACATTACATAGGAAATTATCAAACATATAGCAAACAATATATCTTGAAAATTTGGCATAGTCAAGCCATAAAGTATCAGGTTAAATCCATAGTTCCAGCGCGGGTCGAACCCACGTTCTTCAGCATCCGAGGTAAAAATCTGAAACTCCTATCACGAGCTAATTTGGTACATCAAAATGGGGAGGAATACGTCATTCGCAGAATCATAAAATTGTCAACGCTACCCATAATGTATCATTAGCATGGGATTGATATTGCTTTGGTGAATGAAGGAAAGCTTACAGGCAAATGTTTAAGACTCTTGGAGACAACACAGTCCCCCTCGGACCGTGCAAATTTTTACATCGTAAATCCGTTTTCCCCTAGTAATGGGCCAGTGTCCTGCCTTGCGGCAGCAAAGACACTTTCTATTCTTTCTTTCTTTTTCTTTCTTTCCATCTTGGCTCGTTTCCAAGTACACGTTTATTTAAAGGCCACAAATTCTTATTACTTATTATTCCGGCTATATATACAGCCTAATTCAATACATCACGATAGCCGTCATTATTCTTGTTCCGGGGATACCCGTGGAGTAGAAAGAGGTTAAGGGAGGTGAATGGGTCTACCTACAATATCAAAATTAATTTAAAACTTGAACTGAAGGTTATATTTCTTCAAAAACACAGCAACTCAACAAATAACAACATGTCAGGTACAAAAGCAATCTTGAAACAAGACCAGGAAAGTCCAATATTAGTGATTTTTACAGATTCTGGGCTTCAAGCCCCTAGTTTTACAATTTTACAAATAGAAATGGTATTATCTAGTTAAGGGCAGAAATCCCCTAATTCAAGGGCACATGCTCCCAAAATACAATATCTAGCCTTCCAGAGGCACTCGTTACTATTACGAAACTTGAAAAAGAGCCCACAGGCTCTCAGTTTCTTACTGCCCACTCAAGGCAACGTTACGTCAAAATTTACAATCTCTGGCCTCTCAAGCCTCCATTTACAAATTGAACTTACTTTTTTTTACAGGGGTATTTAAAACCCACCCTACTGGGCCTTCATGGAAAAAGAACAGGTTAGATAACTGGCCCAAAGACAAAATGAATGGAGGCGTACACTGCGCTCCAAGATAATGGAAACTTAAAAACCTACACGGCTCTAGGCCGATGAAACAGGCCCAAACTACTGAGGTGGCTCGCATAGAATTTACTGTAATCCATTACAAACAGGTTGCAAAATCGCAGACACCTCAAACTAAGATGATGGGGAGCTCGAGAGGATAACTCACTCTCTATCCGCAATTTACAATTAAAGATTTTAATAAGTTCTTACATTAGCCAAAAGAAAAGTTACATTTTAGAAAAGTAGGTTACACAGTAAAGATTCGGGCCTTCCCCTCGGAATAATTTGCGGAGGTAGCAATAAAGAAAGAAGTTATATGGCCATCACTTTATAGATGTCCTGCTGACCGAAGAAAGAGGCCGCCCGCCTCCTGCTTAAGCACACACACTCAGAAAGACGACGATCAATTGGCAAGAAAACGTGAAAAGCCGCAGTTTATAAACCCTCAGGGAAGGTTCGAGAGCTTTCAAGACTATTCAGGACACACCCTAATAATTCTTATTGGTTAAAACAAAGTGAACAAGAGATGCGGGATTGGTTGAAAATTAATTTAAAAATTAGTGATTGGCTAGATTCAAAACTGGCGGAAAGAAAAGGAAGTATTGCCATCCCAAAAATACATGAACATAGATCATTTATGGAAAACCTAGGAATATGAAACTTCTTTAAGTTATAATTTATTTCACCTTGCACCAGGGTGCATGATCATAGTTTTTTGGTAGTGTCACTTGTAGTAAAATGTTCAATGTTCTTGATGTATAGCAAACAAAACAATTAAAAATTCAGTCAGTTTAGGCAACTTCACAATAACAAAATTACTTAACATTTCATTCAGTGGTGACATCTTCTGATTAAATTTCCAACTTGTTATGTTATCATTATGTTTCACTTTTTGACCGATAGAGAAGTTCATTAAGGCGCTTATTTTGAATGCGCGGCGTTGAGGTGTACCTTCCGGTACAATTACAATTCTTTGACATTGCAGCATCTCAAACACTTCGCAAGCCTCATCCTTCCCACATCACACCACTGCATCTAAAATCCATTTTATTCATTTGTAGAGAAGACTATTCTCACAGGTTATTTAACTGATTCAATTTCACTCGTGTATCTATATAATTCAAATTACATCTCAGTTTGAACATCTTCAATGATCATATATATATATATATATATATATATATATATATACTATATGGAATTTATAAAATACCTGAATCACCCTGTGAAGCGAACACACAGTCTATATTCAAATTACTATGAAGATCCTTACCAGTTAGTAACATTAAGAAGAAATTATATATTTAGCTAAAGCGCTACTCTCCTCAAATATGTGCTTCACACGCACTACGAATGTATGGGCTCTATATACTAATTCATGCGAATACGCCCACTGGAATATTAGTGATTATCCTAAAATCACAGAAGAAATCCTAATTAAATTAATAAAATAATCTTTCCCAGTCATACGCGTATAGTGTTCCCTACATTTAATATTATTAATTACGACTTTTTTTTTACAAATAAAAGTTAATACTAGCATGCAAATCTCGTGGTGTAATATATATATAAAAAATGTACTCATCAGATACTGCTGTGGTTTGCTGCCACCTCGAGGGTACTTGTAGAATTTTAGACCCTCATGACGACAGCTCCACTCTTAAATAGTCCTTGGTTCTCCTTCCTCCTCGCATCATCCATGCCCCGAATTGTGGTCTTCCATTGTTGGAATCACTAGACGTTCCCTGAAGAGATGAATGCAGGCACTCGGGCGCGATTCTCGTTGAATCCAATTCTTGGGTTCGATGATCACTCACGAACGTATAGGCAAAAATGGGAACATTAGTTAATAAAAACTGTTTATGTGTTTTCACAGTATCTACTGGTGATTAGATCCACTTATAACAAGAAATGGACTAACCCGAATAGCGGTAAGTTTGTATAAATCACTATTCATTTCACCATTAATCACACATTCTGACTAATTTTTACCATGAGTGTCCATGGAGTATACAACATTCTTCCTGTCATGAATACCGTTATTTTAATTTTACTGAGCGTCACTCACTGTTTAAATGCTCTTAAATCGGCCACTATTAATTACTGAACGTAATCGGCTGTCTCACTACTTCTAAACAACCTGATGCGTTTACCCTTTCTCTGATGATTGCATCATAAGCCGTGACAGACTGGTGTCGATATTTAAAGTATTAAATGTGGAAATAAGACCTTTATTCATCACGACAGTACTTTATCTCGTACCACGCGGCTTATTTCGCGATATTTACACCACACTGATATGTATTTCCTCGACAGAGCACTTCATACACTGACATCCATAGTTCATTACCGACACGTGAGTACTGCGGCTACACAAATTACAATGGGATTGCATCTAGGTCAGGGATATATTTGTAGTATCAGGGCTGAGTGGTTGGGGAGGTGGTAGACCACGCCCCTGATTGAGATTCAGCTATGGTAAACGGAATCTTTCCGCGACGTGAAATTAATCAAATTATTGCTCGTGACCCCTGTTTTACACTGATCTGGTTTTAAATCAATACGATCAGCGGGTCGTTCACAATCTCAAAAGCGTCCTTTTAGAAATTCACGCGCCATGGTTCATCTCACAAGACCTCCCGCTTATTTCCTCACGTTTCCAGATCTTGGCAGTCATCTTTAGTCTGCGCACCACCATATGGCATGCGTCATTACAGATCCACTATTAAAGTATTGCGTTTATATGCATCAATAATTAGTATTAAATACGTCGTTTCAAATGAAACCTGACATATATTTTCATATGCTATCTCAGACAAAGGTGTTCTTTTTCTTCTTCTTTTTAGTTAATTATGATGAATTGGTACCAATGAATGCGGTGTTGAATCAGTAAGGATTTTTATTTCTTGGAGGTTAACACACCTTAATTCACCCCACTCTCTGACAACCTACATTCCCATGCGGAGCGTCATCTCTTCTCCCCTCTCGCACGAAGTGAGAGCGCGATTTCAAGGTTCAGCGATAATACGCTATCCTTTTCTCCATACAGCGCAGAAAACTGCTCATCGCAACTCACATCCCGGTTCGGCGCGTTAACTGCTAATTACGACATTATATGTCGCAGAATGTTGCGGAAAACGGCATATATGATTGAATAAACCTCCTAACATGCCTATGGCATAGTTATGAACGGTTACAGTATCACACAATATTTCTCACTCCACCCGAGTGCTGTAAAGTTTTGAAACGGGTACCCATAAGAATTAATTATTTTCCGCTGTTAGACTTCCAACCAGCGAATCGGTATGTATGCATGTATGTATGTATTGAACCCATGACTTTTGTGCCCTAAGAATATTATGTATTAAATTGTCAATTGGATAAGAAGTTCGATTCATGATAGCACGGAATTGACACGTGGCGAGGGGGTGGCTGCCTTCTGTCCCACGCTCTGGGATACGTGACGTCAGTCGCACGTGTCAACGGCGGAAGAATCTTAAGTCATTTTTGTGAACTATTTCAGAAGAGCGCGTGTATATGGCGTGCTCAAGCCAAGTCGAAAATATAGTGCCTATCAAATGAGGTCATTTAGCCCACAAATTGAACATGTATAAATTTTAAATGTCCATGAACACTACCGCCGGAAATGTATCAAGTATGTAGTCCCCATCAGAACTCTTGTAATTACAGTTTAGTTAAGTCAGAAAAGTTACAGAAATTTTCTTGGCGGCAAGGGGAGATGCCCGGAGAGAGGGGGTAGCTGCTATAAATAAGAATTGACACTATGACGAAGCCTCCTGCATTTTATATCACGAGGCGGAAGACAGAGGTTTGAGCTGCTCTGTAAAATCGAACGACAAAAGTAGACTAAGTCCAACAAACATATTTCAGCCGATGTGGCTGGGGTCTTGACTCCATGTGGAGATAGTTTCTTGTGTGGAAATAATTGTACAAAATAGGACGGTCAAGGTACCGAATAAAATTTGGAGTGGATGAAGAAAGTAATTCGTGTGCGGAAATAATTACAGTCCACCGTGTGCGCTCAACAAAAACAAGTGAAGGGCATTTTCTTTTTTTTTGCTTTGTTTCCAGGAAACCGGAAGAATTAAAAATGATCTGTACAGCCAAATATGTAAAAATGGCTAAATAAAAATGCCAGGGTCGCTAGTGAGTCCAATGATGACCGATGGCGTAACGTAAGGTATGTGACTCACCATCTTACCACTTATTATATCTTGTTTCATGATGTCTAAAATGTGTACTTGAAATGGGTATATACGACGCAGTTGGTCTCCCCTATGTGGTTTTTGTAAATGTCAGAATACGACGAAATAAGGGTCATTAGTTTTATTTTCCACTTGGATAAATTTTTGAAGTCTTGCGAGTGCCGTATCATGTTGTAAAAAGTTATTAAATAGGGTTTCGAAGTGATATCACGTCCAATGTAGATCGTCATTTCCGTGTGTTTATTGCCTACATTTTGTGATGTCAAATTAAGATGTTCATTCGACGTAAAATTTTTCTGTCTGAAATTTTGATGTAAAGAATATAAGAAATCCAGGGTTACTCATTTTAAATCGAGTGGAAGCGCGCTGTCTTGAGAGAGTATAGAGTGATGAATTTGATCACGGAGTGAAACGTTTTCTCGGCCCATTTAAACTATGTCTGACTGACAATATGAAAAGATTTAGTAGAATTTTTCAGTAATTTGCGTGAAAATCCAGTTATAAAAGTACGATATCATTTTATGCGAAGTTATTCATTATTAAAGCACTGTGCGGTATTAGACGTCGTGGTTTCTAGTAAGGATTTTATTCCAGTTCTTTTGTCAGTGATAGTCGCGAGTTGGAAAACAGAGGTTAGTTTTTTGTGTGAGTCGAGATGAGATTTGTGAATCAGGTTGAAGACCTGTCAATGAAGCCGGGACTTGTGGAAGCCTGAGGAAGGTTTTGTATAATGTTTGGGGATGGAAAGTAGAAGTAGGGAATCCATGGCGGTATTAATTTGCGACGTGTATAATTAGTGTGGGCATTTTGAAGTATAATCTATGTGCATTTTGTTGGTTAGAAATATCGTATTTGTTTAATTATGTCGGCAGAGTTCAAAGGTTGCATTCTGCGAGGCCAGTTAGATAGAACGACAGATGTCTCATATCACTGCGAAGCGGGCTTGGGGCGAAATGCCGTCAGCTGATAGGGGTTCACCGCGGGGATAACGGGACAGGCCGAGTGTGTTACGCATTGAATTGAGATTGCATTTCTCTGCAGGGGATAACGTTAAATGTTGGATTTAGTTGAAATTTTCATCCGGTAATAACGTGTGTGTTATTAGATACTGTAAATTTGTTTAATTGGGAACGTAATGTGCATTCGATGCCATGGACTTAGAGTATAATAAACAAGATTAGCCAAATTCAGGGTTGTTCAAAATATAGAGCGATGGTAGTGATGATTGTTTGTCTGTGAGGGGTGCGCAAACTTTATAAAATGTTATGACGAGATATAACACCGTAATTATATGGCGAGTTGCTTTTGGTTTGTATGTAATTATTAGGGTTATCCAAGTGTTAATAATGACTAGGGTTAGACTAGATTTAAAGTGTGAGGTCATGAAACAAGATATAAACTGAACATGAATGATGTAATAGTTCTTTTCCAGCTATCGGAATCAACAGATAAACATCACAGGATAAAAAAAATTTTACGTCACAACTGCGTAGAAATTTGTAAGGAAACCATTAGTCCGCGGAGATAGAATTTGTTGTTCTTTAAGATTTCATTAAATCATTTAAATTTATTTAATTATTAAATTCAGTGAAACTGCATTTTGAAATAACTTTAAATCAAGCGAATAACTTAGAGATGCATTCTGGAAATCTTAGTTTGTTTTCTGGGGAATGTGTAAATGTTAACGTAACCATTAAGGGGACATATCCGAAGGTAATGGATTTTACTGCCACAAAGTATTGTTAGCCTTGCTATTGTTGTATTATTTAACTTTGATTGGTTGAGCAGTGAATGTGCTGGGGATAGTAAAGTGGAAACTTTGGTCATCAACCAATGTAACTTAATTGTGTTTAGCCTTCAGCTTAGGAACTTGGATGGTCAAGGGGTCATCAACCTCAGTGACTTATATTAGGGCATATGCCATGTAGCATCATTTTCCTTGCGGTCATTATCCACAATGACTTTAAAGTAACTTAGAAGTTTTGATGTCGGTCCATGACATAGTTGCAGGTCGCATCGATTCAATTAAGGGTCCATGCCGTATGACCACTGTGTGGCACACACCGATTGGACTGCCTTAATTATACCCAGAGTCCAGAGTTCGTGTTACGAGGGCTGGACCATAATGAATCACTATGATGGTACATGTAATCTCACATGGAAGCCGAATTTAAGGATTTCCAGACTTTCCTTTCTTTAATTAATAATTGAGACAATGGTTTCTAGTAAGAATGCCCATCACGCAGTTACGTCAAAGGCTCACACCAGTGTTCTGACCCTCTATGTAAGTAATTGTGGTGTCCAGTGGACACAATTGAGTTAAATGATACCGTGGATATAGCAGAAATGCTACATGATATTATTGAATAAATAGCAACATTTTCATTTTTAAACAAACCTTTCATTTGAGTAGATAGATTAGAATTACTGAACCCTACCTTTACCTCAGAAAGTGACGAAGAACCCGATACGACCCAAGAGACAGATCTCATGAACTTTGCTGATAGGTAAGAAAGGTAGGTATTCTTCGATATGGACCTAAAGGGTTCAGTATATATGTATGTATGTATGTATGTATGTATGTATGTATGTATGTATGTATGTATGTATGTATGTATGTATGTATGTACGTATGTATGTATGTTATGTATGTATGTATGTATGTATGTATGTATGTATGTATGTATGTATGTATGTATGTATGTATGTATGTATGTATGTATGTATGTATGTATGTATGTATGTATGTATGTATGTATGTGTCTACATACCAGCCTTGCAAGACTCCATTGTGGTCGAAGTTTACCAGCAAAGAATTTGTTAATTATGCCAGCAAATCTATTCACTCGGAATATTCCTATTTAATTATCCTTCAATGACGACTGACTAGGCCACGTTTCGATCACGTACTCGCTGAAATTGGAGGTAAGAGACCAATTAACCGCGCCAAAAAACCGGTTCCTATTAGTGATGATGAAGATGATGATGATAATGATGATGATAATGATGATGATAATGATGATGATGATGACGATGTTGATGATGAAGAAGAAAAGCGCGAATATGATATTGATCTCCTCATCATTCGTATGCCTGCTTGTAAGAGCTGTATACCAAAGGAAGGGAAACAGTGCAATTGCTGTATGCGATGTTAAAAAGTTCCTAGTGGCTCACTTGAAAGGATGCATTAAACAAGAAGAGTTGCACAAATAGAAAGATAAAAGCTGGAACATCTGAATGAGCGCGATCTTGGAGTTCTGGAAGTTGCGACATACTTTCAGAAGGAGAACCTACTCTTCTCTATTCCCTTACGTGATTAAACAGCGAAGTTTCCTTTCTGAGAGCATTACTTCAATGTAGTGAATGATAGTAATCGGTAATTATAACTTCAGTGCTCTCTAATTAATTTAGTGACCGATACGTCCAGCCAGTTGAATCATCCCAAGATGGGTGATAGGTGAAGAAGTCTTCACTAGTTTAACATCCATTAATTAATTGATATAAAGTTAGACAGTCATGCGACATGATATAGCACAACTTTAACTTATTGGTATACATTTATCTTCTTCCTTCGTAAGACTCGCATCGTCTCTTCATTGTCAAATTTAGTTTTACATTTTGGAAATTAAGGAAACATTTACCTTTAGAGGTACACGCAACAAAAGGCATCAGGACACCACACAACATTCAGTTCGTGGTCACAAGAATTATTTGTGTCGGTACGACGTAAATGCACTTGTAAAATAATAACAATAATAATAATAATAATAATAATAATAATAATAATAATAATAATAATAATAATAATAATAATAATAATAATAATAATAATAATAATAATAATAATAATAATAATAATAATAATAATAATAATAATAATTGCCACCCAACCATCTACTCATACGCTCTTATACATACGTAGATTTACGGCACTGAAATGAAATCCTATGAACCAAATTCTGAAACCACGACACCTCAGAATACTGTAGATGTAGTTAATTGAACGTATTACCAGTAATCATTATACTGATGACGTTAGAGTATGATATAGTAAGACAGGTGGTGATTTCATGTTTCAAAACAGTGCATACTTGTCAGTATATACGTTGCACTGAACATTTATAACACGTGCTTCATTTATCAAATGGTCTGTTCAACACCTGAACGGTTTCAATTTCATTGTTACGAAATTCCCTTTTTCTTCGGATCACCTATAGTAATCGCCACGTAACGAAATACCCCAGAAAGTAAATATCGCCGCCCGATGCTCTTCTTTTCTCTTTTTTGTAATGGCTGATCACTGCTGCCAACCTGCCTGGTTACATATTAAAATCACCAGACATAACCAAACAAACTAACCTCAATGTAAACACCGATAATAAATGTTTCCCTACCCTAGTAAATGATAAAAGTTAAGATCAAATAAATCAAGATATTCATAATTAAGTCGGTTTCCACGCTCAATGAGAAATTTAGGAAATAAACACCCTTTCTCACTCAAATTAATGTTACATATATCTGTCTTTATTTTGATATGCAGTAGGCGTACTATAACCATATTCTTGAAAATAGGGGCGTGTTAAACGATGCAATTTGTTTAATAAGTCTTTGCAGTGTGATTTTCGAAAGTCCAATGACTTCCCTTTCTTTTGCGCGAACATTTCCTTCTCTCTTCAATACCGGTAACCCGTAGCCTAAGGAGAGAGATTGGGCATATTTTCAGCCTGCAGGCTGGTTATATCTTCACGGTTATCAGGAAACATATAGGAATACTAATGTGCCAAGCTACGTGAACGGAAATTAGGTCAGCTTCAAGCTCACTGCAGAATTGAATATTAGTTCTACTATCTACTTCTATCGTTTTCACATACACCGAGGTGCCAGTATTTCGTCCCGCAAGAGTTCTTTATGTACCAGTAGATCTAGACATGAGGCTGGAGTATTTGAGCACTTTCAAATACCGCCGAACTCGAATCCGCCAACCTGAGCTAGTCATACATTCTCTCCTTCACTCGCTTAAAATAATGTTAAATATTTCCTGCCTTTATTCTGATTCTGATGTATGCATTACTATAACTGCATTCTTAAAGAAAGGGGGGAGGGAATATAGATTGAATAATTCATTGCGATTTCTGCAAGTTCAAGGACTTACCACATAAGACATATGTCCTTCCTTTTAATAATAATGCTAACAGCTTTACATCCCACTAAGAACTTTTACGGTTTTCGGCATTTGGCATTTTAAACATATTTTCAGCTTACAAGTTGGTGTATCTCAAGCTTTCAACATTACGGAAACCAATGTACAGGAGCACTATGAGTCAAACAACATTACCAGATTTTTACATATATATTGGCTTAAATCACATGAAGACAGGTTGTGATGCAAGAATTGGATAGGAAAGAGGGCTAGGATTTAAGATGTAAATAAGCGTACAGACACAGCACTAGCCTGAAATGAAAATGACGGGCAAAAAAAACTTCAGACCTGCCAACTGTGGGGTTCGAATATATCACCATCTCCTGAAACCAAGCTAACAGCAATGTGATCAAACTGCACAGCCAGTTCACTCAGTTTCCTATGACGCGTAATAGGCCTACCACATGGGCGACCCACTTACCTGTATATGGATCTTCAATTCTTCAATTATACATGTATGCAAAAACATTATGCACCTTAGTAAGAGGTACTTCCCTAGTTGGTTCTCTGATTGGTGCACGTATAACAAATATGTTTGGGAAGAAATACTTTTATTTTATATTTATTTATATCATAAAGAAGTCATGTTGTCATAGCAAAACGAATATGCAACGAAGAAATGAATCCGAAGAGATAAGCATTATTTACTGCATTAAATATTAGTTTATTTACATGTTAAGCGATATGTAGTAGTAATAACAATAAGAACAACAAACGTGTGCAATAAGGAAAAAGGAAATAAATACAAGTAAATATAAATATAATTTACAACATTTAGAGCCATTCCATGGTCACTGAATTACAAAGCAGGGGTATGAATAAACAAACATAATAAACATGAATACTAATATTTAAAAAGCAAAAAGCAAAGTCATCTCCGTACAAACCATGAAAGCCATTGGAAAGGGGGAAGGTGAAGGCTTCCACTATCCATGACGTTGGCACTTGGTGGGGTGGGGTGGAGTGGTTAGCTCAACGCATGACCGCCTTTGCCCCCAATAGTTAACTGGTACTCATTTATCATACGCAAAACATTCCTTCCAAATTACGTTAAACCTCTGTCACTCATTATTATTATTATTATTATTATTATTATTATTATTATTATTATTATTATTATTATTATTATTATTATTAATATTAATAAATTGCAAATGGGAAATACCCCGGTGGCAACGGTCACTTACAGTAATGTGATAATAAAGTTAACATAATTACCCAACTACAACAAACAAACAAACAAACAAACAAACAAACAAACAAACAAACAAACAAACAAACAAACAAACAAACAACAAGAGTACAAGAAGCAGATATATGGAAGGAAAATATAACAAGAATTACTGCTAGTTTAATATTCTAAATCGAGCAACAGCATATACAAATTCACACACAACTTAAGTATTTACAGTGCTTAACAATTTGGCTTACAATATTATAGGTTGACCTTACTACTAGCTTAACATTATAAGTGATAATAAAGTGAAGTTAAACCGTAATTACCCTACAACAACAACAACAACATTACAACAAGCAAGAAATACTACTAATTAAACTTTCTAAATCCAGTGTCATTATATACATATTCACACACAACTTAAGTATTTCCAGTACTTAACACTACAAATTACAATACTATAGATTGAACTTACTACTAGCTTAACACTACAAGTGATAATAAAGTTAAATCATACTACCCAACAACTACAACGACTCAAGTACAAAAAGGAATTCCATGGAAAAAAATATTACAAGAAATACTACCAGTCATTCTAAATCCAGCATCATGTACAGTTTCATACACAATTTAATTATTTCCAATACTTGCTACTATGGCTTACAAAACTATAGATTGAGCTTACTACTAGCTTAACGTTACAAATGATGATAAAATAAAGTTAAAAACATTGTTAATTAACCAAGAACAACAACAATTACAAAAACATGAGTACAGCAAGCACTTTCCTGGAAAGAGAAAACCACAAGAAAAAGCCTCCCAGTTTCACAATCGAAACCAAGCAGAAAATCACAAATTCAGTGCCCGTAATTTACAACTTTTACTTTTCATTTTACACAAATGGTCTTCTTAAATGACTTGATACCAGAAGGGAATCTATCAAAGACTGCCGCAGGTAATTTATTCCAATCCCTTATGGTCCTGTTGAACGAAGGAAAACTTGCCCACATCCGTATGCTGGTTTCTGGCCCTAATTTTATGCTTATGATAATTTCTCGATAAGTACGAGGGAGGTTAGATAGATAGATAGATAAAGAATGGGTGAACCCTGCCGTCGCAGGGCTCCACACGTAGGTCTGTGAAGACCCTTTGTGTCCCTTAAACGGGTTTGCCTAGTCCAGACCTAGTGCTCCTATAAAGGATACCAGTGCCCGGATGTTGGCATTCCTGATGTCTTCCAGGCTCACGAAATGTGAGCCAAGGTATCGATGTCTAGTGCTTGCAAGAGCCTCACACTGACATAACACATGCGCGGAGGTCTCCTCCTCCCTACCGCATCTTCTACACATCGGATCCTGACTGATTTTCATGATGTGTAGGTGTCTCTGTAAGGTATTGTGGCCTGTCAACAGTCCAACTACCATTCGCATTCTGGTCCTATTCAAATTTATCAGGACCTTTTTATAACTTTGGCTAGGCCCTTTGATAAGTTCACGTGCCTGCCTTGCTATAGTTAACCTCTTCCAAATGTCTAAGTGAGACTGGTTTGTCCACTGGGATATTACCAGTTTCACGCTTCGGAGTGACACTCCCAGGAAGGGCTCTGGTCCTATAAAAGGACCTTTTGAGCCTTGTTTCGCTAGTTTGTCAGCTTCTTCATTTCCACTGATACCTGTGTGCCCAGGGACCCGTAATAGGGTAACTGAGCTAAATTTACACAGCTGATCTAACATCCTTTGGCATTCCCATACCATTTTTGATGTTGTTTTAACTGCACATAGTGCTTTTAACGCTTCCTGGCTATCGCTGCAAATAGTGATACAATGAGGGAGGTTATAACCTATTCCTAATACAACTCCAAGCAGCCCTTCCCGTATAGCTCTTATAAAGACCACACAGGCGAGCTCTAGTTCTTCTAGATTCAAGACTTTCCCAATTAATGGTATTCCTTCTATTCCCAGTTACGAAACGCATCGCTCTTCTTTGAACTTTCTCTCGGGAATTTATTAAACCAACATGCAGATCCATATTCGAGAATGGGTCTTACAACGTATTTATAAGGTTTATTTAAACCTACTAGGGTGGTGAGCACATAAATAAGAATTCAATGAAAGTATTTTCCTTCTGGACCTTCATGCCAGACAGATTTTTTTTAAAAAAAATTTTTTTTTCACTATAATATGATTTATCTATAGAGCAAAACCGCTATGCAGTGTGCGTATCATAGCAATCGAGATGGAATTGGTAATGTACTATGTATCTGTAGAGCCTATATACGACTTTTTACAATTACTTCTAAAGTGAATTTCAGCTGTGTGACAACGCTGAAAAGACTATGGACTTAGAGATTGGCATTCCTGAAGAGGGTTTTCTACACTTTCCCATTTTCACACATTGATTCAAGAGTCTGTATTGACTTGTAATAAAACCACTGTATTCTTCCAAAAACCACTGATAGGGACAGGTTTGGTTGTGATCCACCGAAAACAAATTATAATGACCGGTTAGGTAGTGATCCATCGAAAACCACTGATTGTCGCAGGGTTAGGTTAGGTTTGACAGGATTTGTAATTGAGCGACTGTTGTCATTGAAAAAACTGTCGTGACGACTGAAGGCAATAAACATAAAACAGAATCCATTGGTCTACAAAGTTTTCATTCAGTAGATACGCTAGGAACTGGCGAACCAAAACCGTACATACCAAGTTTACAGGAATCAACAAAACAGGATATTAATTCGTGGTACTCATTGTTCTTTAAAGAGAAGAAATATCCTGTCAACAATAGCTGCAGTGAACATGCTTTTTCACTATTATTGTCTGGCCCCATGGCTAAATGGTTAGCGTGCTGGCCTTTGGTCACAGGGTGTGGGTTTGATTCTCGACAGGGTGGGGAATTTGAACCACCGTTGGTTAATTTCTCTGGCACGGGGGCTGGGTGTATGTCGTCTTCATCAACATTTCACTATTATTGTGTAAAATAGAAACTTACTAGTTTTGACAAGTACAGTATGTTCAACAGCGACTCCTGAATGATGACGGGCAAGATGTCCAACCTCACTAATCTATGTTCCAGACTATTTCTACTTAAAAAATTGTATTTGTCCTTTAATGTGATTTTGCAATTTTTGCTGAATATTTATGTGGCTGAAATGAAGGTGGATAAGCTACATGGTCTCCTTTATATAGGAAGAATGTATCGTGGAAATTAACTCAATTTGGGTTTCATGTACATTACAGTTTCTCTAAGATATATTGATAGTAATTCAGTCATGTACGACGACGATGTATTTCATGGTAAAGACAGCTGCCTCTGTGGATCAGTGGTAGAGTGACGGCCTCCGAATCCCAATATAGCGGGTTCAAACCCGGCAGAGGTAGTCGGATTTTTGAAGGGCAGAAAAAAGTCCATTCGACACTTCATGTCGTACGATGTCGGCATGTAAAAGATCTCTGGTGACACATTTGGTGTTTACCCGACAAAATTCATTAAATCTCAGCCACAGACGCCCAAGAGAGTTTCGGTTTACTCGGTCTGCCATCTAGTGGGCCTAGAGTATAACGGAACGTCAAAACTGACGAGCAGACAGCCAGATGGCGTCAACTTGAAATGTCTGCACATGGTAGCTGAGGCCATACGATTATTATTATTATTATTATTGTTATGGTAAAGACGAATTACTTTGCAATGCTATCTATCTTAATGGTAATGTACTATGTACCTCTACTAGTGTAGGCTACTGAGTGCTTGATTCGAAGCAGTGTATCGATTCATTCAGTGTCCGAGTGAATCGATTCACAGGAACGGCAAGCTCACGGCACACAAATCATGCACAATCACGGCTCAGTGAGCCACACGACACACACGGCTCCTTATAGGCACACTGGACACTGGCGGGGAGTCGAGCTTTCGCTGCAGCGAGCCACAGTGAATCATGGCACACTGAAAGAATCGTACGCAGTCATGGATCAGTGAGACACAACACACACATGGTTCATTATCGGTACACTGGACATTGGCGGGGAGCCGAACTTCCTCTGAAGCAATACATACAGAGTCATGGTACACTGAAAAAATCGTATGCTATAATGGACTCTCGAGCTCAGCTCATTTGAAAATAATACCTATTCGCATCCACTGTCCTCTTCTTACAGGGAGTTTTAAACAATACATGGATTTATTTGCAGTGTTAAAAAGATAGAACACAATTCCAAAGTACCTAGGTTGTAAGTAGGTAGTCAATTAGGTTATTCTAATTACTGTATTAGTTTAATCAATCAGTATCTTTATAACTAGTTGACGTTCGACAATTACTTAAACTCAGCTCTCTAGCCTCCACACCTGGCTGAGTGGCTCAAACGGTCGAGGCGCTGGCCTTCTGAACCCAACTTGGCAGGGCCGAGCTCAGTGCGGTGGTATTTGAAGGTGCTCAGCCTCATGTCAGTAGATTTACTGACACATAAAAGAGCTCCTGCAGGACTAAATTCCAGCACCTCGACGTCTCAAAAAAAACCTAAAAGTTGATAGTGGGACATAAAGCCAATAACATTATTATTTAGCCTACCCTATGACTATGAGTCATGCTCATGACCACTCGAAATTGTCTGTTTTATATTTGGAAGAACCACTCGGTATTCTCTTAGTTTGTATGTCGCATCATTGCACAATACTTCAATAATCGAATCACGAGGTTACCGATGTACGTGGACAGTGAGTATGTAAGTAGACTGATGCAATAGATTAAATAAATGATGTTTAATCAGAAAACCAGTGGGCTACTGTACATCTCCTGTAGCCTATACAAAATATGACGATTTTAAAAAAGCCTCTGCTGATAGAAAAAGACATTTTCAAAGATGACCGAGTTAGCTGGCCGTGCGTTTAGGGTCGCGTAGCTATGAGCTTGCATTCGGGGAATGGTGGGTTCAAATCCTACCGTCGGCAGCCGTTAAAATGGTTTTCGGTGGTTTCCCATTTTCACACCAGACACATGCTTGTGCTGTACCTTAATTAAGACCACGGCCGCTTCCTTCCCACTTCTAGCCCTTTCCTATCTCTTCTATCCTCTTTGTCGCCATAAGACCTATCTGTGTTGGTGCGACGTAAAGCAAATTGATTTATATTTAATATGTGGGCTACTTATTGTGGACACAGGTATTTTTATATGTAATTCTCTCTATATATATACAGTATACGTGAGTTGTGACTTTCAGAGAACTGTGGAAAACCATTAGATAGTGTATAAAATTTAAGTTATGTCAGTATTTTAACAGGCGTACAATGTTTACATCGTGTATTGGTGACAGAGTGCTGTCTCCCTCTCTCTCTCCCCCCCTTGCCCGCTCCTCATCACATTGCGCCACAGCAGTTCTAGATAATTCCACTCCGATTGGACACTGATCCCCACCTGCACATCTATACCGCCCTGTAACTTGTAGATACACAATTCCCACAATTTTGAAATGTAACTTCGTTATATCAGAAAGGACGGGGCAATCAGAAATGTATTACTTCCCAGCAAAGTTATAACATTCTTAATCTCATGGAATGGCTCTTACAATGGTACAGCTAACTCCTCGGCTTCTCTTCTTTCTTCTTCTTCTTCTCCTTCTTCTTCATCTTCCTCCTCCGATTCACTGCTTCCATGATGAATGACTAGTTCCTCCACTTCAGGAAGACCTCTCACCTCATTATTGTAGAACTCGACAATCTTCTTCTCAGTGTGTTTTACTTCATTTCTCCACATCTCTGCTGTCACCTATAAGATATATTGAAGTATCACAACCTGACAAGTATATTATAAACTCCACTTGCATATATCCAATAAATAACATTTCCACTTGGCCTACCTGATCAAGAGATTCTTTCCACACAGCTGTAGCTCTGTCCAATCCGTGACCAGGTCTTGAAGCCACTGTTTTGTTATAATACTGTTTTGCCACAGACCATACAAATTCGATGGCATTGAAAAATGAGTGGTATGGAGGAAGTCGTAAGACAGTATGGCCTTCACTGTGCAGCATCTTGTCAACAATGTACCTGGTTTTAAAGAAACAGAGAAATATTGTTATGCATACATGAAAGTCAAATACACGAGTGTAAACAACATTATCTAAACTTATGTTTACGTGCTTCTGTACCTCTTTAAGTGACTTCGATTCATATTACACAACCTTTGCAGCTCATCTTTTGTGGCATTTTCTGGTGGAGAAACTCCATTCTGCCTTAACCATGACTGTAAATTAAAGGAAAAATAAAAATTAATTTCTGTAACATCATTAAACATCATTCAGTAGAAGGAAATATTTAATTAAGTATAATTACCACTAATTGATCCTTCCTCCATTTCGTTGTTGGTTGATGCTCAACAAGCTTACAGTGATATGGTGCATTATCCATTACAATAACACAGGGTCCTATATTTCTTAATCCTACGATTAATTGCGTCTTCACCCACATCTGAAATTTCTCGCTGTTCATAGCACCATGGTAATCCTGATTTCTCTTCAAGTTTGTAGCAAATATCAAATCAGCACCTGTAAGAATTTTAAGTTTTAGTATGAAGTTATTTGTTCTAAAAAAAAGTATAGGCCTATTAATAAAAAATGTGATTTCTGTTGAATGATACAAAAAGCTGTCTGATTTTAAGTAAAACCAACTACTGTGTAGCAAAGTCACCTGATGATGAAGTCAATTAATTACTACTTACACTACTTTATCGTAACATCTTTCATGAATGTATCTCCATTAGTAGGCCTATATCTGGATTAGAAGTCCACGATCACTTGCATAAAAGATATAAGTATAAACACCCATTTCAATACCTTAGAACAAATGTAATTGCTGCGAACACTGAACCTATATCAGGCAGTAAGAAATAAGAAGCTTGGAAGGTGTTCAACAGTCAGGTATCAAGCACTGATTCAGGTGGAGATTGTCGAATGCAGAATAAACATAATAAATAGGCCTACAATACAAGTAATTTACTGATACAAATATCCAGTAATATTATATGAAAATACACTGAGTAAGTTTTGATTGAAATACCTCTCTAAGGTTAATCATTGGCCTAAAGTGAATACCTGCAAGTCTTTTTAATAACAGTGGAGAAGTCAAAATCAAAAACCACGTACAGAGCTCAATGAGCGGTAAGTTATAATGCCACTTCCGACCTAGTGCCAGTCAATTTCAATCAATCAGTCACCACTGATCTGCACTTAGGACAGAAGATGTAGTTTCAGGGATAGGCCTAGTATTTTCTTCAATAATTGCAAAGAATTTGGAAATTTATTGAACATCTCCCTTGGTAAATTATTCCAATCCCTAACTCCCTTCTTAAAAAAAACAAATATTTGCCCCACTTTTCATCAACTTTATCACTGTACTGTGATCTTACCTACTTTTAAAATACCACTGAAACGTATTCGTCTACCAATGTCATTCCACACCACCTATCCACCGACAGCTCGGAATATACCACTTAGTCCAGCAACTTGTCTCCTTTCACCCAAGTGTCATAATTTGCTTTCATGTGGTCGAAAACCTTTCTTACAGTTACGACTTCTCCTGTGGGAAGAAAAAAGAGAGTTACAAGGGACTCAAAAGAGCTGTATGACAATACATGCACAAAACATTTCTGGGAGCTTATCTCACCTGCGTGCCAATTTCTATAAATAATGTTGCAATAGATTCCTTATGAAGTCACCTTACCTTTATGTAATTTATCATAAATAAACCTTGCTATCGCTTCCTTAGAAAAACTGTCTATGCCGGTCACTGGATGTTCACGCTTTCGGCGTTTACCTGGTGTAGAAAATTCAACTCCCTTCTTGAAATTTCCTATTACTTTTCGGACTAAACCGAAACTACACTGTAAGAATACACACACAGAAATATATTACATACACATATACCGTAAGTCAACATGAATACACAAAGGTTAAGTCTACGAACCGTATCGAAGTCGACACAAGACATGGTACCGGTATAGGCCTAGGCCTACATGATCAGGTTAGGTTAGGTTAGGTTCAGAATGAAATACTGCTCCTTTTCAACTGATTGTCATTATGCCAGAAACTTATCATAGAAACAAGATAAAAACGAACACTTACCCCAGTTAATAATGAAACTCTTGCCATTAGCTTCGTATCACTACGACTGATACCTTCTTCGTCGTCTTCCTGTTTCAATTGCTCGTAGCAATGTACAAGCATTTCTTGACCTGAAGCTTGTAAAGGACGTAACCTTGGTTTCCTTTTCGGAGGAGTTTTTGCAGATTTTTCTTCCTTCTTAGACATCCCAATCGAATTCTGTTCGTATAAGTATGGGACGAAATAGGAACGTAATTAATAAAATGATGTGCTCATCATTTCACACAAACTATGTTATTAAATGCATTATCCGAACATGCCACAATTCTACTTACCTGGTATTAGCCAAATAGATTTACAATCCCACAGAAAAAGAAAATATGCTTTAAATATTCTCGCAAATGTATCGCTAGTGACTTTAGAGGCAATGCGGTGGCAACACACAATTCACGCTAGAACAGTGACTGAACGTTGCCAACGTGCCAGATTAACGGTAACAGTAAGACGTCGTATCGGCAAGTAGGGTCCCTAAACTGTATGGTTACCGACACTGAAAAAGACCCAACAGCAAGAAAAGTCACTATAAATCAATACCTTAATATTACAGGGGAGAAAGGGTAAGGTTGCACCCTTAGTGTACGTCCTTACACGGAGAGGACTATACTATTGTGGAAAATTGCTTGCCTGATTTATTCGTGTAGTGTATATAACAGAGTCACTGAATAGCATTTAGACTCACGATTAATAATGCGAGATACACAACTCCCTAATGTCAGGAAACTATCAGAAATACTAATCATATTTCACTGATTTGATAAACGTGGGAAAATGAGTATTAGCTGAATGTTTTTCATTTATATATTATGCATTCCTGGTGTGTTTATACAGTTGTTGTGTCTAATAGCATATATTGTAATGTATAAACAGGTCCTGCTCACTACCTCGCTTTGTCAGCAGAAAGCATAAAGAATTCTCAGCGGGGTTAAAAATGTGTAGCTGGATGGCGGATCTCATTAAATAACGCAGAGTTACCGACCTCCTTAACAGCAGTACAGGGACATATATTGCGGTGCCAAAATATATGAAATTATTGGCAGAAATTAGGATTATAATTAGAATTTGAGCTTATTATAACTCTACAGTAATATAATAATAATAATAATTTCGTGTGGCTGTTTCTAGCCGAGTGCAGCCCTTGTAAAACAGACCCTCCGATGAGAGTGGGCGGCATCTGCCATGCGTAGGTAACTGCGTGTTATTGTGGTGGAGGATAGTGTTATGTGTGGTGTGTGAGTTGCAGGGATGCTGGGGACAGCACAAACACCCAGCTCCCGGGCCATTGGAATTAACCAATTAAGGTTAAAATCCCCGACCCGGCCGGGAATCGAACCCGGGACCCTCTGAACCGATGGCCAGTACGCTGACCATTCAGCCAACGAGTCGGACATTATAACTCTAATACGCATTCAATCTTATTCCTTTTTAATGAACATCAGACGAAGAATGATGAAATATATATTCTAACATCTATTGAAATAATAACATACTGTATATATAAGGCTTGCTTGAATCCTTTCTTTTTTCAATTAGTTAAAAAGTAACATAGAAATGTGGGTGGGTACTGTTAACAATAAGTCGATTATTTGAGGGACTGCAGGCTGGATCGTGGCTCAAGCCGGTGGTATTTGAAGGTGCTCAAATATGCCAGCGTCGTGTAGGTAGATTTACTGGCGTAAGAAAGAACTCCTGCGGGATAAACTTACAGCATTTCAGCGTCTCCGAAATCCGTCAAAAGTAGTTAGTGGGACGTGAAATGTAACAACATTATTATTATTGTTTATAAAGTTCGGGATTAACTCATTTCATCGATACACTTCGATCCTACCTAATAATGAACTGTATTCAACAATAGCTAAGGGCAGAACTTGCATCACCAACGCTAAATTGCAGTATCATGACTGTGGGATTACAAGAATTTCGCATAAATTGCATACCTACATATCAAACAAACATAGTCCAAATACACTACCGCTCATTAATTTTAATACACCCTGGTATTTAAGATTTACAACACAAATCAAACGTTATTTTTCACAAAAGATTATTATATTAACTTACACATATATAATACAATCACAAACATTATATTTTACTTTCATCAAAGTATCCTCCTTTGGATTTAATGACTGCCTCACAAACTCGAGGCATGCTGTCAATCAGTTTTTGCAGGTATCGTGAATCTATATGATTCCACACATCCTTTACAATATTCCAGAGATGTTCCTTGCTGGATATATTAACTTCCCTGATACGTCTCTATACTCCATCCCAGACAATTTCAATGCGATTACAATCGGGGCTTTGGGACGGTCATACCTTATATTTCAGTACTTTCTGCTTTTCCTTTGATGCAATGTAGTTCGTACAGTATGCCGACCGATGTTTTGGGTCATTACCCTGTTGTAAGGTGAACCATTTCCATATTAAGCGCAATCCACTTGGTATTTCATGATACTGGACCATGCGGTGGTACTGCTTCTGATCCATACATCCTTGTATTCTCACAATGTCGCCAACACTATCTCTGCCAAAACATCCACAAACCATAATAGAACCTCCACCGTGTTTAACTGTAGGTATAACACTGCTGGGCTACCCTTTCCCCTACAAATCGGTGAACAAATATTCTCCTTTTGGTTCCAAATATCTCGAACTTCGATTCATCGGTGAATAACACCTTCGTCCACTCCTCTGATATCCAATTACGATTATTTATAGCCCATTCAAGTCTTTTCTGTTTATTCATGGGCCTTAGAATGGGTTTTCTTGCTGTGACACATCATTTAAAGTCGGCTTCTATCAGTCTCATTTTTACTGTTGCAACAGATATTGTTCTCTTGTTCATTTCTACCAATTCTGCACGAATTTGCGGCGCTGTTTTGAATCTATTTCTCTTACTGGTAATTCTGATATATTTATCATCGCTTTTAGTTGTTTTACGAGGGGGCCGATGACCTAGATGTTAGGCCCCTTTAAACAAGCATCATCATCATCATGTTTTACGAGGTCGTCCTGGTCGTGGAATGTCCATATTGCTGCCTGTTGTCTTCTGGCGGTGAAGGGTGTATTGCACTCCCCCAAAAACACACTACACTGTTTCGCAATTTGTCGAACAGATAAACCTGCTTGGCTAAGTAGAATTGCAGCACGTTTTTCTATGGATATCTCCACTCGTGGAGCCATACTAGCGATGTGCACACTTCAACTGTCACGAAGGAACTGACATGCAGGGACCACATGTTATGTATCGTGGCAACGCTTGCCGTTCGCTGCAGATATCACATCACTACAGGGAACAACACAGGTGCACCAAATGCGGCGTCCGTCGGCAAATAGGTAAACAAACATATCCGATAGGTACATAACGTTTATGTACACAACGTTGTTTGTTCGATACTGTTGTATCTTGATGACCACCAACAAAAATCATGACCTGTGTACAACTGTTGTACTATTCCTTTGCTTCCTCAACCGTACCCACGGGATTAGACCTTATCTATAGAGAAGTAATTGTCAATTATTGGGTGTATTGAAATTAATGAGCGGTAGTGTAGGTCACATAAATTGTCTTGGATAAGTTTGGCAAAACTTCCGACGGATATCATTCTTTAATTTCAGCGTTATTCCTCTCTAAAATAAAATAATAGAAAGCTCTCATAAATTCAGAAAATTCACCTAAGTTATCAGATAATTTGATACGAGATTAAAATATACAAAATCTAACAACGATGGTTGACTTCTGGTAATGTAAAATGGCAGTCCCAAGTACCATAGCAGGAGAAAGGTACACTACAACACTGAAAAGAATTCGCGCATAGAAAACATCATTTAATGTCATTAAACCTAAATGAAAGCCTCTGCAGCTGCTTCATAAAATTCGAGCATCTCCACGTCTAATGCGCAAAAAAGTGCAGCAAATATTACAGTATAAAGCACGATCTATTGAATGATGATGTTGCAAAATTCTCCATAGGTTACTCTCCTCAACTGTTTGACATTTCAGATAATCCCTCATTTATCGTATCACGGTAAATGATCTAACACCTCTGAGAGGCTAACAGCAGTCTATCATCAAAAGAATGGCACATATCATTGAATTTTTTAAGACTCGCGCTGGGTATTCCAATGACATCGTAACATACGCCCACGTGTCAATAATAAAGAAGACATGCATAATAACACGAGGTCGCTCGACATTTATCGGTTGCCATAGAAGACTCGTAATAATTGTAATTTCATTACCCATACATTAATCACAACATTTGGAGACATTAATATCAGCTCGAATTACCATATCGTCGCAGAATAGCCTTCCCCTTAAATATTTGTATCATCGGAAAACATAAGGAACAAATCACGTCCCAAAAACGTTTCATTCGAAAAATAGTCTCCCCTTGTCATTACTAACTTATCGATAGCTGCAGTCGCTTAAGTGCGGCCAGTATCCAGTAATCGGGAGATAGTGGGTTCGAGCCTCACTCTCGGCAGCCCTGAAGATGGTTTTCCGTGGTTTCCCATTTTCACACCAGGCCAATGCCGGGGCTGTACCTTAATTAAGGCCACGGCCGCTTCCCTCCACTTCCTAGGCCTTTCCTCCCCCATCGTCGCCATAAGACATATCTGTGTCGGTGCGACGTAAAACAAAATAGCAAAAAAAAATTACTAACCTAAGTCAATAAGTAATTTACATTATTGCATTTACCGAAGACGTTCTATGCTACAGCGTATAAACAGATGATCCCTACATCTCTGTGAGCTTGCATCCGGGAGATAGGGGGTTCGAATCCCACTGTCGGCAGCCCTGAAGATGGTTTTCCGTGGTTTCCCATTTTCACACCAGGCAAATGCTGGGGCTGTACCTTAATTAAGGCCATGGCTGTTTCCTTTCATCTCCTAGGCCATTCCTATCCCATCGTCGCCATAAGATCTATCTGTGTCGGTGCGACGTAAAGCCCCTAGCAAAAAAAAAATAGCACCTACATCTCTGACTGCAAAGCGAAATATCCTCATTCCTTAAATTCTTTGATGCAACTATATCATAAATTATTTTGAGATGATAGCAAAGTACGATTCGTCACGTGCAGCATTTTTATTAAGAAGACTCATAATTAAAATATGAATTCCGCACTGATATATATTGTTGATATATAACTAACTGAACACCTATACATACTTCATGCAACGCTTCTTCCTTTCATGAATTGTCGTAAGCTTTGGTACGCGTATATTAAGATAAACACAACAAATACGTCTACTCACAAGCAAGTCCGAAGTAACGATAATAATAATAATAATAATAATAATAATAATAATAATAATAATAATAATAATAATAATAATAATAATAATAATAATAATGTAATTGGCTTTACGTCCCACTAACTACTTTTCACCGAGCTTGATAGCTGCAGTCGCTTAAGTGCGGCCAGTGCCTAGTATTCCGGAGATAGTGGGTTCGAACCCCACTGTTGGCAGCCCTGAAGATGGTTTTCCGTGGTTTTCCATTTTCACAACAGACAAATGCTGGGGCTGTACCTTAATTAAGGCCACGGCCGCTTCCTTCCCACTCCTAGCCCCTTCCTGTCCCATTGTAGCCATAATACCTATCTGTGTCAGTGCGACGTAAAGCAACTCGCAAAATAAACTACTTTTTCGGCTTTCGGAGACGTCGAGGTACTGGTATTTTACGTACTAGTAAATCTACTGACACGAGGCTGACGTATTTGAGCACCTTCAAATACCACCGGACTCAGCCAAGACCGAACCTGCCAAGTTGGAGTCGGAAGGCCGTCCTGAGCCACTCAGCCCGGCAAAGAGCAAAGTAAGAGTTCTTTTCGAGTGCACTTCCTATCTTGCTAGTAGGCTTTCTCTTCCATGACTATATCTTGCTCCAGGCAATACATTCTTTTAACACATGCTCTACACTTCTGGTAGCAATCTATATATATGAGATTGGATCTTGGTATGTTTGAAGATAATAGACTCAAAAACTACTGAACCGATTTCGCTGAAATTTTCACAGTTTGTTCTTATTTCATCTGAGAGGGATTATGAAGTGGTTTGAACGAAATCTGATTGGTAGTTCCGCACTAAGGAGTTAAAAATTAAATAGGGGAAGGTAAGCAAACCGCAAGACAAGTCCGATCAGCGGATAGCCTACCCAACAGTATGTGAAGATTATGATGTGTTCCTTTTAAACTTATTTCTGCTTTTATCTGGAAAAATTACTGTAGGGGCTAGAAACCCCTAGCACCCCTAAAGGAAGGGGGTGAAACTTAAAAATCCGAAAATGGCTATATTAGTGACGAATTCATAGTCTTTGAGGCGAGATGAACTGGGACACTCTGAATGCCGTTTAAGTCAAAGTTCGTTCCCAATCGGTATGGTAAACATAGTATGACTTACTGTTTGGTAAAGAAAACTGTAGGGTAAGACACACATACGGGCGGGATCGTACAACTGAAGATGTTACAGACGTTAAAATTGGTACTTGGAATCTTCTTTAAGAATAAAAATACATTTTTTTTATTTTTGGAAAATCCATAAACTATATCATCGGTATTAAATGTTCATAAAATTACTGAAATGGGCAGGAAGAACAATATGACTACGACAGGCATATCAACATGAGTTATCTGACCTCTTTATAAGGAATGTTGTGGAGCAGAGCACGGGTCCATTAGTACTATTATATTATGCATGACGTGAGGGGTACGGAGAACTCATTTTAAAATACTGTAGCTATTAATTGATTTTTAAATTAAAAATATGCAAAGACATGGCACAGAGTTTATTTAGTAATAAGTCTGAGTGACTTAATTTGTAGATATGTATGGAAAAATTTGTTTGTGGGAAGGTTTTCCTTTTTCATTTTATTTGGGGAATACTGCTAGTTATCTATGTATATAAAATAAGAGTTTTGTCTGTACATGAATTTGAAATTAATGGTATTTCTGTATCGGTCATGTCCACAGTAACAAGGAAATGCACTTTTTTCTTTTCCGTAATGTCTGTCTGTCTGTCTGTCTGTCTGTCTGTCTGTCTGTCTGTCTGTCTGTCTGTCTGTCTGTCTGTAGACGCATCACTAGAAAACGGCTAAAGAGAATTTCATGAAAATCGGTAAGCAAAGTCGCGGAATAAATCGCTACAATCTAAGCTATAAATTATTTTATTCACGCTGATAAAAATGGTAGTTTAGGGGAAGGCCTAAAATTTAATATTCAAATATTTATGTTATTAGTAGTCCTATCTTAATAAAATTTGGTATGCGAAGTCGGAGAATAAGCCGCTATAGGCCTAATACAGGCTAAAAATAATTTTATTCACGCTGAGTGAAATGGTAGTTTAGGGGAAGGCCTAAAATGTAATTCTGAAATATTTACGTTATCAGTGGTCCTGTCTCGTTGAAAACTGGTATACGAAGTCGAAGAATGAGCCGCTACAATCTAGGCTACAAATTATTGTATTTACGCTGAATAAAATGGTAGTTCAGGGGAAGCCTAAAATTGAATTCTCAAATACGTATATTATTAGTGGTCGTATCGATAAATACTACATAACCAAAGTTATATAGAATCAAATTTCCGACCATTTCTGTCGTATATATTTTTACCGTACCAGCTATGATAACACAGATATATATGAATTTGTATTTCGGTTGCTAAGTCCATATCGACGCCGAGCCACGAGGAAATGGGTTAACATGTTAATTAAAATCGGTATATATAGTCTGGGAATAGGAAACTACAGTATAAGATATAAACAACTTTATCCACCCTGGATTAAATTGTAGTTTAGGGGAAGGCGCCTAAAATTTAAATTTTAAATACCTATGTATTTGGTCCTGTCCCTCTGGTTGCATTCACACGCAGTCAAATAATTCGTGTAGCCAGCTTTCTCCTCGATCTTGACAAAGAACAGTTAAATATGGGGTTGCGCTCGGCCTTGAAGAGAGCTAGTCGGTGAAAGTGTAGGTTTCTACAAATATCTGCTAGCTAGCTGATTTAGTACAATAGAACAAGGAAAGTGTTCCCAAGCCTGGACTGGTCTCCTTGTATACCAGAATGTCTGATTCCCGGCACTAGTGAGCATCATAAGCCCGTATTACAACTGCGTTTCAGTTACTACGTAACTCAAAATCTCGTGTCGGTAATATGTAAAATTAATTCAGAGAGTATGTTTATCATTATTAAGTTCCCTGGTATTCTTAAAAATCACTTTCATAGGCACTTAGTGTATCAGAAACTTAACTTCATATGAATACACGGACAAACACACTCTGTTCTTTGTGGGTATTCACAAATACGGAGCGCTGCTCAACACACGTCTCATCGTCGCGACTCTTCTGAAGATGACTGACTGTTGAGAATCAGGGCTGCGTGGTAGCAGAATCACTTCTCGGCGGAAGAACACATGCTTTTTGCACACAAAAAACCCCGTCGGAGTGCGTCTCCTAATAAAATGCTTCAGAGATGAAATTCATTACTCACTTAATTTCACAAAATGCATGTCATTATACTGGTACAGCGTGATCTCAAAATTGTTCGTAACTTTTCGTATAATACTGGTAACGTTAGTTGGATTACTTCTTCTTACGCACTGTCGAACCGACTTCATGTCGGCGTGGATTGCACACCTGTGTTTCTATCCGGAAGTTCAGTGCGCAATTATTATATTCCATTACCAATAATACATTGACTTGGTCCAAAAATTACTTAGTCAATACTAATATCTTGCTGTAATAAAATCCATATTAATTACTAGCCTTGATTGCAGATGAATTAAATATTTTGCCCCGCTGATTTTAAAATCATTTAAATGGTGCAACCTGATTGGACCACTTATATTCGCTATCCATTTGTATGGACGAGTCGATTCCAAATCAAGGGGATTCTGGTAGTAAGATTCGTAGTTTTCTCTCTCACTCTTCCAATGGAATTTTCCGCTTCTACTGCGTAGTTCCAGTTCTGACGCAACAGACCGTATGTTAGTTGTTTACGTTACAGAGATAGTGTTTTCTTCCAGGAAAGAAAGGAAGCGTGGGCTTCTGCTGATTCTTTGTTCATATACATTGGCCTCCTAAGTATCCCATAATTTTATAATTCTAATAGTATACATGAATACTTCCATCCAATATCAAATAAAAATTAATTGAATTCCCCAATCAGGCTCATATGATGGCTGCAACCTCATGTAGCAAATTTCAGAAAAATGTATTTCTTGTGTATCCCAACGAATTCCTTAATTTAAAAAAACATTCATCCTCGGCCAAACTTTGAGGTGAGGAATACCTCCATATCTGATCCATATTTAATTCAAAATTCTGGTACACATTCCTCAAAATCTGTTTGGGTAAGCACCTTGAAATATTAAGGCATTTCTGATACCTTTAGTTGTAAGAAAAAGGATTATTTGACGAAAATAAATACCGTTTATTAGTACTTATGCATTTTAGGAGGTGCAAATATTTACTTTACTTACTTTCTCCTTCGGGTTATAATTACAGAAATATCCCTTCTTATTAGTCTATTGATGTACAGAAAAAAAATCAGGGACCTAGCATTAGAAGTTCCTTGAAAAGTGTACCAAAGTAAAATACAGTATAACTGAGGAACACGATGCTAAATTATTACAACCGAGCTGGATAGCTGCAGTCGCTTAAGTGCGGCCAGTATCCAGTATTTGGGAGATAGTAGGTTCGAATCCCACTGTCGGCAGCCCTGAAGATGGTTTTCCGTGGTTTCCCATTTTCACACCAGGCAAATGCTGGGGCTGTACCTTAATTAAGGCCACGGCCGCTTCCTTCCCACTCCTAGCCCTTCCCTGTCCCATCGTCGCCATAAGACCTATCTGTGTCGGTGCGACGTAAAGCAACTAGCAAAAAAAATTATTACAACACAATTTTTCACTGCAAACAATTCTTAGAATATTACTAGCCTATACTCTGGATTATTTTTGCCCTGCTTGGTTGCTTTTAAGTTCCTCCTATTTCTTCTCGTTCCATTTGTCATGTCTTCCATCTTTGCTGAGATTCGAACATTTTCTTTGAAGAACTTGATGGAGCTGCAATGCTGGCGTTAGGTTCAAATTCAACATATGATGAGCAACGGCGGTGTTAACTGCAACATAAACCTCTACGGCACTTGAACCATTCGCATTTTCATCTAAACTAACCTCATTTACACGGCCAAACGTCCATGTATATTGATGTCTCTAATACTTTCTCTTGGCAGACGCTTTCGATCGAGCCACTATATGCTAGGAAAACACAATGTCACAACACCACGATATGCAGTAAGGTTTTGTGAATACAAACAAACGATATCAAAACTTTTGATAGTTACCAACATAAATACTGCGATTTACTGAGTAGAACGGAAGTGAGTTCAGAAATCTGTTCCTAACAATTTAGTAATTATAGGTTCAAAATGTGGTGAGTACATGGCTGTGTAAAAGTGGGAACGTCCTTCCAAAGGGCACCTTTGTGACTTAAGCCTCCCTAAATAATCACTTTTTTATAATAATGAAATTTTTCCAACGTATTTGTATTCTATACACTGTAAATATACCTATATGGCACTCCAAATTTCTCATTTTAGATTTTTTTGCCCATATCTGGGTGTTTCTTACCTTCAATGTGTCATCCGCAACATGGGTTAGTTCTTTTCTCCTAAACCCCACTGCACTGTTGGAGGTTTATGTCCTAGTTAAGAACTTTTCTTGCCATTGACAACTGGTATTAATCAAAATTAATTAAGTTACGTCCACCGATGCTGTCCGGATACCATGAAGGTCAGGTGTGCGTGGCAAAGCCTGGAATAACCATTCATTACCCCGGTAAAATCTGGGGGTCTTGACGTTTGATGGCATGAATAATCACTCATATTGTCCAATTCTCAGGACGACGATATGCTAGTCTAATATAAAATTCCTTTTAACTAGTGTTCCTGCTCAATAAACACCTGAAAATGTATTCGTAACCTTCTTTTATACGACTTGTACAGGTAAAGGTCGTCTTTCGTAGATTTGTATCCACATATGACTACTTTCTAATGATGATCATAGCCTAACTAAAACATTTCCATAATACAAGCAAATTAATTATTTCTACGATCTTTAAATTGTGCCCATCATTTTGTAAAATCTCTTCAATTATCCTGTATTCCTTACTTCTGCACAACACAGGAAGATGTTTAACCGAAACTGTCTTGCTTCTTATGGAATACTGTCGACTCAGTTTCTACACAGCTTACAACTCCATATAAATATTCATTCAGTACAGTGAGAATTCTGCTAATCACGAATTCTCCCTTGAAATGAAATGGCGCAATATATATCGCAATATGAAGTGATCCAATGGAAAATTTACATTATTTGTAAAGACAGATGTATTGCCCTGACTATCAGCACGACCCTTCAGGTGCTGAAGTGAACTGTAGTATGGATACAACGTACACAATTCAGTAAAAATATATTCATCTCCAGCTAATTTGTCATCGTATGAAACGGATTTGTAAATAATGTATAGATTATCTTAGATATAAGTTGCGTTAATAACGTTAAATTTCTCTAGAAATAAATGCGAATAGCATTATGCAGTTTGTAATAATAATTTCAATCCAATTTTTTATCTCGATAAGAAATTATAAATATGTGTTGCCTTCTACAAGATTTTTAGGGTGCTATACGAGTTCACAAGTGGAGTTAAATGTAATTCCTAGTAACTGCCAGAAGAATGTAACATCATTCCATGATCCTCGTTCACATAAGCATGTTCATTTGTAATACAATTCAGGAGCATTAACATAGATATCATAAATAAGAAATCTAGGACGCTCGTAACAATATATTTTTCGGAGTACGAAGCAGCGGGTGTCAATTACTCACCTAAGAGTTTGTGAAGTAATTACTTTCAAGTCCAGTTACCATCTCATTATGGAGTACGAAATGAGGTTAGTGACCATGTATATTTTAATGAAGGAATCTAGTACGGTGTTCGTGCATTTCTTCCTACATAACTTTAGGGGGATACCACTGTAACAAACTGCTCTTTCAGGGTTGAATTTTGAGTTATTTGGTGAGGTATGGTGCTACAATTTGGAAAAGGGCGGAAAGGATTATAAACCAGGTCATAAGTGAGCCTAGGACAGGATGTTTAAAACGTGTGTAGGATTTATTGGTCCTTATGACCTATTTAAGAATGGAAATGCCCGGGTCGTTAGACTGAGTTAAGAGTATTCTAGCCTTGGTCATCTTAGCTGTCTTGTTTATTTGTGTTCTAATACCCGGAATACGAACTTCGGTTCGTATCTGTCCACTAGATCTCAGTCGAAGGGCTCTTGTCATCTTGCGTAGGAGTTTGGTTTAGAAAATGTCTAAATTCGAAAGAAGAGTTTAGGGAATATAGTACAAGGCCGCAACCATAGTACAGAGCAATATGAGCCTAATACATGCTAAATAAATACTTCTCTTAATTGAATTAGAGATATATTTATTATAAAGCACTGGAGGGCATGTTCTATGTTCCCGCTCCATGTGAGACTTCTGTCCATTGCCAGGCCGAGATATTTGATTTTATTGGTCCAAGACAGTGGGGCATTGTTGATAGTAAAATTAAAAAATGTAGGACTTCTTTTAGAAAATAGTACTGTCTGGGTCTTATTGGCATTTATCTTACTTATTTTCCGAAGGCACCACTTGCAGAAGAGACAGATCCGAGATTGCAATGCAGGGATGGCACTTCTGTTTCTCCTTCTAGAGGTATAAACAGCGAATTGCTGTACTTTAACTCACTTGTGCATGGGTAGCTCATTTACATATAGGGTGTACAGAATTGGGGAGATTGTTCCATGCTGTAGAACTCCGACACGGAGTCATAGACGGGTAGATTTTTTCTTAAATAGTGACAAAATATTCATATTAGAAAGATATGATGATATAATTTTTCCAGGATAATCTGGAATAATATTAACGTCCTGTAGTTTAGCTATTAAATTTACCTGCCAGACGGAGTCAAACGTCTTTTATACATCGAAAAATACTGCTGGCAGGCTACGCCGTATTAATTGACCTGGTGGCAGCGCCACAAGTGGGGCACTGAACTTCGACCAGAAGCCGAATTTTCCCGGTCTCAGTATGTTGAGGTTGCTCAGGCAAGCGTTATGGCGGTTGAGAGCAAGTCTCTCGAAAGTTTTGGAGATAAGAGTTAACGGGATTTTTGGTCCGTAATTTTGTGGGAATAATCTATCCTTCCCTGGTTTAGGAAGAACGACAACTACGCTAGTCTTCCTAAACTTAGGGAATTATCCCGTTCTGAAACAAGCCGAAAATACCGTACACAAAAATATTAGCGCTCTATACGGCAGTAATTTAATTTGTTTGTTGGCAACCCTGTCATCTCTGGTAGACTTCCCCGCTTTATAACCCTGCGGACTAGATCATCCTATGGCATCAATTGTTGTTTGAAAGTTGAGATTCTTCTGTGTACCGCACGGGTCCACCGTTCGGTATCGTCGGAAAGATCTGACTTTCAATCGAATCTGCAAAGGCCTCAGCCTTAACATGAGAGAAGAATGCTAGTCCTTGGTGTCCGTAAATTAATTACTCGCCGGAGTAGGGGGAGGGATTTAGTCCACGAGTAATCTGCCAGAAATCGCGGTCTGATTCATTTTCTGTAAGGGTACGGCAGAATTCCCCCCATTTTTCAATGTTACGATCCAGCAGTCTTTTGCGGACTTACCAAGCTATAGGGTATTTAGTAAGAATGCGAAGGAGATGGCGTATGAGTCACTTGTGAAACCCCAATTACGTTATGGTTCCAGTGTATGGGACCCTCACCTGGATTACGTGATACGAGAACTGGAGAAGATCCAGTGTAAAGCAGAATGATTTGTTCTGGGCGATTTCCAACCAAAGAGTAGTGGTACCAAAATATTGCAAATTTTATGCTGGGAACGGTATTTTCTGAGCTATCAGAGTAGAGATGGCGACGAATGACATCACTGGACGAACAAGCTTGAGTAGAGCTCCTTTAGGTAGAAAAGATCATAATATGAAGATAAATTTGGAATTCAAGAGAACAGGCTGTCCACGGTGGGGTTCGAACCCCGCGTCTATCGAATTCAAGCTGATAGCTTTCCGTCCATTAACATATGCGTAAATTCTGTTTGACAATATGTCATTGTGTATAGCTGCAACTACTGGACCGTACACCTGGGAAAACGTGAGTCCGACGCGTTGGCTGAATAGTTAGCGTATTGGCCTTTGGTTCAGAGGGTCCTTTGTTCGATTCCCTGCCGGGTCGTGCATTTTTATCGCTTCTAATTAATTCTCCTGGCTCGATGACTGGGTGTATGTGTCTATCTCAACGCTCTCCTCGTCTTATTCAGACTACATACCACACTGCCAACCACCACAGAAACACGCAATAGTGATTGCATCCCACCATATAGGGTTGGCGTCAGCAAGGGCACACGTTCGTAAAACATGGCCAAATCCACATGCGCGACACAATTCGCACCGCGACCCCACAGGTGTGGGAAAAGGGGTGGGAAAAGAATAAGAAGACACCTGGGAAAACGTGACCCAAGATTTAATACGGGGTACAATCTCAGTACATTGCTGAGGTGAGCGTAGAAATGTGTAAATTTGAACTACACAGTACCCCAGCGAATATTACTGTGGTTGGAAGTAGACTAACATGGAATAACTCATATTTGTATTTTTAGTTCTTTTATATTCTCATAAGATATTTTTAACTGCCGGGCTCAATCGTTAATTGGTTAGCGTGCTGGCCTTTGGTCCAGGTGGTCCCGACCCAGTCGAGAAGGGAATTTTAACCTTCATTTGTTAATTCCAGTGGCTCAGGGGCTGGATATGCGTGCAGTCTTCAGCATTTAGAATGCATGACAGGCAGGGCCCCATCCGCACAGACGCGCAGGTCGCCTATACGGCGTCAACTCCGAAGACCTGCACCAGGCCACTTTAGATGCCACTGTTATTATTTTAACTAAGACTGAATGAATACAATCCCGAAAGCACACTTACGATGACGATTGCCTAACTAACTAACTAACTAACTAACTAACTAATAAATTAACGTACTGTACCCGCTCAAAGCCTGAGTCCCAACCAGCATTTATCTCAGGGAGTGTTACGGTCCGAATCCATCGCAACTAATACTCAATAAAAAAATATTTTGAGATATAAGATCTCAAACTAAATGTAAGGGCGCCATCCAATCAGTACTACAGGGTTGAACGGGACACTCTAATCTTTAACTTTAAGGCTCATCATAAAACACACAAATTATATATATTCAGATCAAAGGGAAATTATGAAGGCTCCGTCGTCCTAGGAATGGGGACGGATATTTAAACGGTCACCAAGGGTTTACTATTCTACAAGAACAAGAACCTGGAACTGTTTCCTTGCAAATGCTAAGGGAGCATTTTATTTAAGTAAACAAATTAAACTTTACACACAATCAAAATCTGTTGACCTTTGATTTGCCGGTAATTTGGCAAATTATTCCTGAAAAATGATTACATAATATTTATCACTTTTGACCACCCTTCCATTTTGGTGGTAGAACCGTTGATATCTGAAGGTATCAGATTTACCTTCGTTAACACCATGACCATATTTGATCATGGACCAAATACCTGTTGGCTAAGTAGGCGCGATCACATGGACCATGTTATCGCCTCCACTTTGATTGAGATGAGACCAACCCGGGAAACTACAAACTCTCCCCGGGTTCCTAACCAAGATATGCTAATCGTTAGTTGAAGGAATACGACAAAGGGACTCTAACCTAATTGTCCAGATGTAGGGATTTGCCTTCATTTTACACATATTAACTTAACTTATTATTTACAACCAATTGACATTATTACGTTAATTCGCCAGCTGACTTCCCTAGTATCATCCATCATCAGCATCCGAAATAACAAGAAAAATAAATAAAATAAAAAAATATTTTATTAAATATTATTATTATTATTATTATTATTATTATTATTATTATTATTATTATTATTATTATTATTATTATTATTATTATTATTATTATTATTATCATGTTTTGTGGAGATCATGATTATCGTAACCCATAATCATCCTTGGACTAATATTTCAACTTTTCGCGATTTTATTTTATTTTCAACAGAAATAAATAAAAGTACCTTCGTTGATTATTCTTCTTCTCCTTCTTCAAATATTCTCATTTTTATTATTATTAGTTAAAAATCTCAAATTTTTCATTTCAACTCCCAACATCATTATTATGTCCAAAATTAAAAAAAAGTAAATTCTTCTTCGTAAAAAAAAGTATTTTTTTAAAATATTTATTATTATTATTATTAATTTTAAAAAAATTTATTTCGCCTGTTACACGGTAGTCCACTCTCAATATGTTTAACGCATAACCCCTTTTACAACTCCGATTTATTTTGGCACTAATCAATCCAGATATGATTTACTTGGAATATTATTATTATTATTACTATTATTATTCTTTCGAGAATCTTTATTTTTATTCCCCATCTTTATAATTTGGTCACATACGTTCTCTCCCAAACAGAAATCACCAAGATCCGAATTCACATCGGTCGGGACATAATAGTTTTCGAATCCGCCACCTTATTTTCGTACTGCCGTTAATTCATGGAGACCATATGCTCCTAAGACAATTCTCAAATCCCATAACACCTCGCAGTTGGGCAAATACCTCCAATCTCTGCAAGTGTTAAATTATTCCTTCCTTTTCCATTTTGAAGTCCATTTATCCATTGGAACTCTTCAGAACATTTTCACAGATTAACCCTCGGTGTGTGGACTCTATTCTGCCACTCAATACACCGGTATATAAATACAACCTCTATGTGGGCCTTAAGATCCATCTATTTCTTCATCAACATCAGTACAATTCACTTTCATTTCGGGCCGGATTTCTGTCCCACAAAACTCCAAATCTCAACTTTTGGCTCAAATCCCTCTGGACCTCAAACATAGCATGACCATATTATAAAAGTGCCTATCTCGTTTCTACCAAAATTATTTATGATTATTATGGAGTCCAAAAACGTTAAATCAAAAATTGGTGTTAAAACCGGATTCAATGCACAAATTATAATTATTCACGGCACATGTGATCTCCACATTTAAATTACTTTAATTTGCAATCATACTATCCAACTAGGCCCGTGCCTTTATTCTCAAAGATTATTATTAAACACGCCTTTACACATTACCAAATTTTAATGTACTACTTCGACACTTGTACAGATTATTATTATTTTGTCCACTGGCGAACTTCGCGATATTTACACACAAATCAATGGACTTCATTCCGTCCCACAACAATTTAAATCACTTGGCAATCCTATCTCTGGATTATCTTAACAACATGCCTTAATATCTATAAAAGTTCCGATAACGGAAAAACACTTTGGAAGCACTTCTAAATGAATATTAACATTATCTTTACGTGAAACGTGCTCCATATCATAGCAAACAACTCAAGCACTTGAATGAACAACTCAACCCTACTATACTCTATTTAATAATAAAAATTATGATGAGTGCTCGATCTAATGTACATATTAATTTGTCCCTTTGTCTATCTATCTTTGAATTTATACGAGCCGTAAACGGCTCGTTTCACAATCAAGTTACCATGATAAAATAATATGATTTCCTCCCCCTAACGATAGCAATCTATAAATACATTAAAAGGTACTCAACTCTGCCATTGTAGTCTGCTAAAACCGGACGAGAAGCCATAGCCCCTCCGGTTTTTAGCAATGCATTCCACTGGTATTCATGCCAGCTTGAAGAATTAATCCTTGACCCTTTTCAACTTTACACATTTTGAATAAAAACAAATAAATTAGCTGTTGCACTTTGGAATAATTTCCACCCTAAATTCTATTCACAAATTTTACACTCTCGGCCTTGTATCTAGCCCACTTAATGTAAATATACATTCTTCATTCCTTTCCCGGACACTAGGAACATGGGATACCTCGGGTTTCCCTTTACAACGGCCCGTACGCGCACTTGAATTTTCCGTCTCACGTTCGTGTAGCTGACCAGGTATCAGTTTAGAATCGACTGTTTACTAGGTGACATAAACACTCGTGACCGTTCTCATGTAACGCACTTCCGAATCTGTTGGTAGAATCTCACACTCCGTAAGTTATGCTTTACTGAGTCCTGTCTATTTGAAACACTTCATACTAGTAGACTGCTCAAGACCGTAATATGAGCTACATCACGTCATGAATCACTGTATTATGTAACAATATAATACTTCGAACTCTACTTTGAGTAAGTACACACTCACACCCCTGGCGTAGTCACGGCTCGAACGCTTTGTCAAAAGTAGTTACGCACCACTGGCGTGGTATCCGCTCGAACACAATATCAGAAGTACTTTCGAGTCCTAGTATACGACCTCATATTTATACTTGTATCCCCTCTCTTCCGAGTTCAACGGAGGTCATCTTGGAACGCACAGTCCCGATATCTTCATACGACAGTTTGCGGTTTGGCCTGTGGCTTAAATATATGATCCAATGATGTAATTATGTTCTCAAATGCTCTATACCAATTCTCAACTATTATCGTTCGCTGGTAATGGATATATTCGCGAATTTAGCTGCCGTATCCCGGCTCGGGATTTCGCGCTCTATTGTGGCGTCCTTTGCCTTCAGCCAATCAACGAATAGCGTCCATGAGTTCTCAGAATTTCACCATGCAATCTCCCGTAATTATTAACTTTATATGAGTTTTATGGTATAGTAAGGCTCCTAAATTCCACTTTATCCTGAATCGATATTTCACTTCTTTCTATCAGTTTAATCCACGGAGTTAGCCTCGCTAGTGCTTCTTACAATACGAAGTTGTCGCCTTGCTTTGGTCAAGTGAATTTTTCCATTGGTCCACCTTAACCACGTGACCGAGAAGGCTCATATTTTTTTCTTCCAGTGCCAACCCCGTTTTCCACTCCCGCTAGTTACATGGAGATACCTCGCCATCATTTCTCAGAAATTTGCACCCGGCTCCCTGCGCTGTTGCTACAACCAAGACTGCCCGGGGCTATGAAAACTTTGGCAACAAGTTACCCTCTCTCTTTCCTTCGTTGTCCCAAGTTCTGAGAAACCTAATTCTGTCCCTCATTGTGTTTGTTAATCTCACTGGAGACAACATTCTGTGGTATGGTGAAACCTGCCATCTCGGCCTGGCCTGTTCTTACTGTAGGTACAGTAAGATACTATTTATTCTGAACATGAAATACATATTCCTCAATAATTCATCATAATTACAATTGCATGACGCTTATCACACCCCCACCAGGGTGCAGTACTGACAACTTGCAGCCTTGCAAACTGATTCCTGAAAAGTCACAAAAAATATTAGTACCGCTATTTCAGTTCGCACGTAATCATTTCTCACCACATTCTCGATAATAATTCCGTGAATCATAAAAGGGTTAACATTTCTGTACAGTAATCCTAAATCGTCCGTAGCCTGTGAACGAATCAACAGCAATAGTATTTTCCGTTATTAAGTAATAATCAAGGGTCCGCCTATGTGGTGTAGTGGTTAGTATGATTTTCTGCCACCCCCGGAGGCCTGTTTCGATTCCCGGCTCTGCCACGAAATTTGAAAAGTGGTACGAGAGTCGGAAAGGGGTCCACTCAGCCTCGAGAAGTCAACTGAGTAGAGGTGAGATCGATTCCCATCTCAGCCATCCTGGAAGTGGTTTTCCGTGGTTTCCTATTCTCCTCCAGGCAAATGCCGGGATGGCCACGGCCGCTTCCTTCCCTCTTCCTTGTCTATCCCTTCCAATCTCCCCAAACGCCCGCAAGGCCCCAGTTCAGCATAGCAGGTGAGTCCGCCTGGGTGAGGTACTGGTCATCCTCCCACGTTATATACCCGACCCAGAGGCTGAAGCTCCAGGACACTGCCCTTGAGGCTGTAAAGGTGGGATCCCTCGCTGAGTCCGAGGGAAAAACCGACCCTGGAGGGTAAACAGATAAAAAAGAAGAAGTAATAATCAATAAAATCTCTAAAAATATTAAATGAGGTGACCATTTATAATCTCAGTTTACAGTTGTAGGTTAAGCTTGTTTAACCATGTATGAAGTAATTGCAAGCCAAGTTAAATAGCAGGATATTCCACACTGCTTCACACACACACTGATGAATTGGCTTGCATGTTAATTGCAGTAGAATGCTGTCCATACTAGAAGGAAACGGGAATTAATAGTTGAATATACTAGTTCGACTGGGGAATAAGCAGAAATATACACTCAATTTGGATTGTGTGCAACACATCATCAGTATAACATTCATAGCGACTTTCAAGTACAAGTAGCTATGGAAGTAAATAAATTTTTCAAATGATATTTAAATTGATGGAAATATTTACTAAAGAGAAAATATAATTACATCATGATACATGCATAGTGAAAATTTATGGTACATACATGCAAAAAAATATATACACTACATGCAGTGTGATTCAGAAGCCCCTTCCAATATCGCTTGCTGCAGCCCAACTAACGTGCTCGTGGTTATAGGGGTGCTATTCCCCTGCAGTCGTACTGTATGGTACTAATGTTCTGTGAGTACATTTTGCACGCGATTCTGAACCCTAGCGAAATTTTATATCATCTGTTCGCAACATATGGTGCCTGGAAATCATGTAGGGTCTGCCTGGCCGAGGCGATAAAGGCGTGCTCGGTTCACCCGGAAAGACGTGGGTTCGAATCCCTTGTCAGGAAGTCGTAAAATTTAAGAAACGAGATTTCCACTTCCGGAGGTGCACATGGCCCTGAGGTTCAGTCAGCCTACACCAAAAATGAGTACCAGGTTAATTCTGTGGCTTGGTTCTAAAAGGGCCAATGACAAAACACCTGTTTTTGAGCTATGAGCATTCGAAGTTTCGCTTATAGTTTTCGAATTATTTTTTTCGACAACTACCTTAAAATAACTGTATACTTTCTTTGTGGAAGTCGCCTTATTAAACGCTAATTTTTTTCTATCGTATTCGTTAAAAATTGCCAGGTCTCTAGTCTTTATTGGTAATCTAACATTATTGGTAAGGGGATTATTTAATTAAACGTTAACTGTTCGTTTAGTACTTACCAGAGACATTGGCCCTTTTAACATGTTGCAAGCAAGGATAAAACGGGTCTCTATCAGTTAATATCTCTATTTCCATTTTAAAAAAGGGCATTGGCCCTTTTAGAACCAAGCCACAGAATTCCTTGGGGCAAAGGTGGCCGGGCGTAGAGCTAACCACTCTACCCCATCACGTGCCGAGGTTAACAATGGTGGCAGCCTTTACTTTCCAGTCCTCCAAGGGCCTTCATGGCCTGTACGGAGGTGACTTTGCTTTGCTTTGAAATCATGTAGCAACCTGCTTTTACCAAGTAACTATATTAATGTGTCGTGCCTCGTGATCGGGTGTAAGGAAGAGGAGAATGAATTCCTAAAACTAGGTAACAGTGCAGTAATTTGTGTCTTAAACACCGAACCAGATGGCGTATGCACTCTGCTCTCGCCGTACTACCAGCAGTGTAGCGTAGCGGTTGTGGGTAGACGTTCGCCTAGCAATAGACAGAGTGTGCCAGCGGCGGTTCGAACCTGCGTCGTTCAAATATCTTTGCATCGGCATGTTGTTTGAGTACGTAAACACAGGCCCACGTTTGCCACATTCAAACAGTAGAATGACTCTGTTATTCATATTGTACCCTGCGCATACTCCGCTGGTTAGGCCTGATTGTACTGTAATCTCTGCTGTCATTTGGCGTGTTTTCCACAGAGGAATACCTTGACAAGCTCAGCATTTATGGGGAAGCAAGACAAAACGCGTGCGAGGCACTACGTCTGTACGGGGAACGATAACCCGACAGGCGACACCCGACTGCTAAGACATTCCGCCGTGTTGAAAGACGCCTAAGGACAACAAACGCCAGCCACCAGTCCGCGATAGGCCCGTTACACCGGGTGAAACAGAAGAAGCCGTTCTGGGGGCAGGTCATAATAATGCACACATCAACACAAGGGCGACTGCATGACAGGTGAGCACCAGTCAGCCATCCGTCTGGTGAATACAGCATGAAAATAAATTTCACCCATACCATCTTCAGCTACACCAATACCTCCTTAGGCGGGATTTCGAAGCTCGAATGGAGTTCTGCCGGTGGCTGTTAGGCAGGCTGTACAATGATGCAGCATTCGTATCGCATATCTTGTTCTCGGACGACTCGCGCTTCCACAATAATGGGAACGTCAATCCCCACAACAACCACTATTGGAGTCCGGACAATCCTCACTGGGTGCGAAAGGTGGCCCGTCAAGTACGATGGGGAGTAAATGTTCGGTATGGAATCTTGGGGGATCACCTAATTGGATATTATTTCTTTGATGGCCATTGAACAGACCCATTCTACTTACACCTTCTGCGTCATGAACTCCCACTGCTGCTGGAGGATGTGCCCTTGCACGATCGTTTGACGATGTGGTTGCAACAGGATGGAGCTTCACCACATTCGACTTTGCCCGTTCGTAACCATCTGAACGAGGAACTGCCAGGGAAATGGGTAGGACGAGGAGGCCCTGTTTCATAGCCCACCAGATCACCGGTTTTAACGCCGTTAGACTTCTCCTTGTGGGTAAATTTGAAGAACGTCGTTTAAACTCAAGCGCAGGAAAACCCCGACCAGCTCCGGCAACTCATTACGGACGACTGCCGAGCAATTACGCCTGGAATGCTTCAGCGTGCAAGACGATCTATTGGACACCGGGCCCGAATGTGCATAAACCAAAACGGTCATCACATCGAGCATTTTCTGCGATAAAACATTTTCAGGGCAGTTGTGTTCCTGCTATTTACGGTCTGTATGTGTCCGATCTGCTAACTAATTGGCCATTCTTAGGTCCACAAACACAACCATTCACTCACAATTTCATGAAACCGGGTATTGAACTTAAACTGTGTGTGGTACGTATTAAACAAATATTTCAAAAATGTATAATCTTCGCCCCGGACTCAAACCGCCCACCTGACATGCAAGCCCGCTCAGCCTCGCCTTTACTAACTACACTACGGTTCCGTATGGTATAGGAGGCAGGTCATAGCAAGACTTATGCTTACTGCGATCAGAATATCCATTTCGAATTTCGCTGGCGTTTCAGGTTCATATGATCTAGATGACACACGCATGTCTTGCAGTGTTTAATACGAGTATAACATTACGGCGTCCTATCGCGGTGAGGCGGTAAATATCAAGATATGCTGTTGTGTTGTCTGAGCATACCGGCAGGGCAGATGTTTTCAGGACGGAGTGAATATAGTGACCGGCCCCGTGGTGTAAGTGGAGCGTGCCTGCCTCTCGCCCGGAAGCCCCGGGTTCGATTCCCGGCCAGGTCAGGGATTTTTCTCTCGACCTGAGGGGTGGTTCGAGGTCCACTCAGCCTATGTGATTAGAATTGAGGAGCTCTCTGACGGTGGGATGGCAGAATAACGGCCGAGAGGATGCGTCGTGCTGACCACACGACCCCTTGTAATCTGCAGGCCTTCGGGCTGAGTAGCGGTCGCTGGGCAGGCCAAGGCCCTTTCAAGGGCGTTAAGTGCCGTGGGTTTCTTTTAATATAGTGGGTTGCATAAATCTACATTGGAAGAGGTGGCTTAATCACGCTGTTTATATGCATACATACATACCTAACTAACCCCAAACGCCATTGCACTGCAGCCCTTGAAGGGCCTTGGCCTACCAAGCGACCGCTGCTCAGCCCGAAAGCCTGCAGATTACGAGGTGTCGTGTGGTCAGCACGACGAATCCTCTGGGCCGTCATGCTTGGCTTTCTAGACCGGGGCCACTATCTCACCGTCAGATAGCTCCTCAATTCTAATCACGTAGGCTGAGTGGACCTCGAACCAGCCCTCAGGTCTAGGTAAAAATCCCTGACCTGGCCGGGAATCGAACCCGGGGCCTCCGGGTAAGAGACAGGCACGCTACCCCTACACCACGGGGCCGGTTACATAGCTAACTACATGTATCAATTTCATTATAGGCTGAAATACAGCTCAGTTTGTAAGGATCCGTGAAAGAACAAAGCACCTCTATAATTCGCTTTATGTAATCAGCAGTTTGACTGTGTCTGCTTGAATCCCTAGTACCAAGCAATAATTTAGAACCCAGTCTAATCACCGTCTAAAGATACATTTTATACCTTTACACATAATGGCCGAGTTGCACATTTCTCCAGACAACTGATCTATTTTCCCATGACTCGATAACTGAACCTGATACATACAAACGTCTTCACCCAGTGTCTGATTTCCTAACTTACCCTTTACCCGTGCATATCAAATACGGCACCCTTCCAAGAAAGTTCCCACCTGTTTCTACCCGCACTTTTCTCTACTTTCATGCCTACTCCCTTCAAGTACAATTGAATAGATTTCACTCTCGGACTCCAAGGCTGGCCTTAAAACAGGTATATTTAATGATCATTTCGGCTGCAAACTTGTTTTCTTTTCAAAAAATAGTGCAATCCACAATCAATCAGTCATCACTGATCTGCTTTTAGGGCGGTCGTCCTGATGGTAGATGCCCTGAGTATTTCTGAAATAATTTCAAAGAACATCTCCCTTAATTATCCCAATCCCTAACTCCTCTTCAAAATAAACGAATATATGCCCCAAATATTTCTCTTGAATTAGAAATTTATCTTCATATTATGATGTTTCCTACTTTTAAAAACAGCACTCAAACGTATTCGTCCACTAATGTCATTCAACGCCATCTCTCCACAACATCTCGCTTAGTAGAGCATTTCGTCTCCTTTCTCCCAAGTCTTCCCTGTGCAAAGTGTGCAACATTTTCGTAACGCTACTCTTTTCTAGTAAATCTTAAACGTAAAGTCACTTCAACATTTTACTACACGTCGATTCGATTGACCCAATCCTATCTTCTAATTTAATCTTCTTAGGCTTCTTGCAAACTGACATATCTTGAGTTTCGGCCTATGACGACGACTTGATCATTGTTTTGAAAGCCAGCAGTCTAATATTTTGAAATTTGAAAATAGGTGGAATGAGCATGATATGAAAAATTAGATTTTCCAGCACTAAATTAATGTTAGTAGCTATGAAACCTAAGAGAATTGAATGTCAGGTTGGGAATACAAAACTGGAACAGGTAGATCATTTCAAGTATACAGAATGTGTATTCTCCCAGCATGGTAGCATAGTAAGTGAGATTGAATTAATCTTCTGCGAAGGTGATGCAGTGAGCTTGCAGTAGCTTTCAACAATACTGTATTATGTAAGAAAGAAGTCAGCTCCCGGACGAAGCTATCTTTACACCAGTGTGTTTTCAGACCAACTTTTATTTAAGGGTGTGAAAGCTGGGTGGACTTACGATATCTTATGCATAATGTAGAAATTAAAAACATGAAAGTACCGAAAATGTTTCCTGGTACAAAGAGATGGGAACAATGTCAGGAGAATACTCGCAATGAGAAAATATGGATTAAGTAAGGAATGAACATTTTTTGTGAAGTTGTAAGCATAAACCGGCTTCGGCGGTGCGAATGGAGGTGAATATGTTATTAAATAATAATGTTATTGCTTTTACGTCCCATTAAATATTTTGACGGTTTTCGGAGACGCCGAGGTGCCGGAATTTAGTCCCGCAGGAGTTATTTTACCTGCCAGAAAATCTACCCACACGAGGCCAACGTATTTGAGCACCTTCAAATACCACCCGACTGAGCCAGAATCGACCCTGCCAAGTTGGAGTCAGAAGGCCAGCGCCTCAAACGTCTGAGCCACTCAGCCTGGCGAGCATAGGTTACCGAAGGTAATAATAGACTCAGTCAGGTAGGATGAGAGAAGTAGAGCGACGAAGACAACGATATTTAAACTCAGCTTCTAATGATATAATTATATGAACTATAGATATAAACGTGACCAGAGAACTAGTTACAAATATAGGATTGTGGTGTCGTTTGGCAAATTAACAGTGGCTTGCAGGCTGACCGCTGTAAGACATCACAATCTACAATCAAGATGTATGTATGTAATTTTGAATGTATTCATTTATGAATGCATGTATATGCATATTTTCGGGTGTCCCTTGTTTTCCTACTTCAAAATTTTTGAACGCTCATCCCCCAGACTTGTTCGAATGACTCCAAAACATGCCTGTACAAAATTTTGTTGAGATCGGAACATTCCAACCCGTGCCGACTTGAGAGCGAATTCGCATGAAGAACAACTTCCCACCCAGCGCTGATTGAGGCTTGAGCCTGCCTGTACGTGCATTGTTATATATCATGTCACACGGGTTTTCGGGTCGCTAATCTAACATAATGTCACATCAATTACGCAGCACAAGGGAACGTGTGTTTTAATGAGAGATATAAAACACCAAATAACTGGACGCAAATTACCATCAAATAGACAAGTGTTTGAAGTTTTATTTTATAACATACAGGAGGCAATATTGACTGTCACTGTAAGAGCTAATCTTGTAGTTCGTGAGTGCAGGATGCTTTGGTAGAAATCAAGAATTCCGACAATAGTTAATCAGCATTGTTCACAAAAATTAATTCAATTTTATTTGGAGTGGAAAAAATTGCAAGTAAAAAACGCAAACAAGTCTGAAGATATTCTTAGTCATTGTGAAGAGGAGTTTAGACATATTTGATAATCTATTTGATAATGCACATGCGAATGCTGTACAAATTATTGTTTACTGAAAAAATCAGATTCTATGCTGCGAAACCACGCTTTAAAGCGGATGAATGTCCCACCCGTTAGTAAGCTGCCATTTTCACTTTTGGAACAGGCGGCATGTGTATTAACAATACTGTCTCCTATTTCAGGCATGAACTGTTAATTGATATTAAATTTATTGTTACATGCATGACAATAACCGCGTTGATATTTATTTGAGTAAAATACGCAATGTATTCTAGAATTCATTGCGTTTTTGTGTCATTCTATTGTGATTACTGTAAAACCTCGTTAATTCGAAATCGTTGGGACGCAAATATCGGACGTCGAATGACATGAATTAGAATTAACCGTCAACTCGTAATTCAGCAATACCAACACTTGCGGCGGCACAAAATATTCTAAGACTCGTTACTGCATGTAGTTAACATTGATTCACAGTTTAAACCTTTCAAATTCTATGGAAAAATATTTTCAAAATGTATCGCACAAGGTGCATTTACAGTATTCAAATAATTCAGTTGGATAACACACTGGCAAACATAACCTCAAGCAATGAAATAAATGAAAAACGTGATTGAAAGACGAGGAGAAATCTATATTGGCTGCCCTTTGCAAGTGCTTTATTCATTGAATTACTGTATTGTATGTATTTTATATGCTTTGTGCTTGCATGGAAAGTACCCGATGCCCTTAAAACATGGTGGGTTATCGAAATTTCCTATGAAGAGGGGAATAAATCTCTCGCTTCCGTCTGCATTGCAACAAAATACAGTGACTCTATCCTTGTACGATTTCCCACCGTGGCACTTCTCTCGTAATTCAGAAATGCCAACCCTTGTCGCGTCACAAAGTACTCTAAGACCCATTAATGCATGCAATCACCTTGATTCTCAGTTTAAATCTTTCAAGTGCCATGGAAAAAATACCTCCGAAATGTATTCAACAAGGTGCATTTACATTATTCAAATAATGCACTTGGATAAATCACTGCCAAACATAACCTCACGCAGCGAAAGAAAAAACACAATTCAAAGAGGAGGACAAATTATGCTGGCTCCCCTGTGCAAATATTTTTTTTAATTTTTTGGATGAAATGAAATGGCGTATGGCTTTTAGTGCCGGGAGTGTCCGAGGACATGTTCGGCTCGCCAGGTGCAGGTCTTTCGATTTGACACCCGTAGGTGACCTGCGCGTCGTGATGAGGATGAAATGATGATGAAGACGACACATACACCCAGCCCCCGTGCCAGTGAAATTAACCAATCATGGTTAAAATTCCCGACCCTGCCGGGAATCGAACCAGGGACCTCTGTGACCAAAGGCCAGCACGCTAACCGTTTAGCCATGGAGCCGGACAATTTTTGGATTACTGTACTGTTTGCATTTTTAGATGCCTTGCACTTGCAGGGAAAGTGCCCAACGCACTTAAAACATCGTGACTTACCGAATTTTCCTATGATGAGGGAAGAAGGTCACTCGCTTCACTGTGATTTGCAACACAGTACAGTGACCGGCCACCGTTGTACGATTTCCCGGCTTGCACTTCACTCCTTTGTAAACATAAGTTTGTTTGGGCTCGGCATTAAAAAGACAATGCAGTTTCATCGGCGCTGACACTATTGTTCGGTGCGTACGAATTGATTATATGAACCACGCTTTTTTCGCCAACTGTCGGCATCGCCAGTGTTCGCGGATTCTGCCTGCTACGTGATATTGTGGCGTTCCTTGAAGCGCCGAATACAAAAGAATTACGATTTCACTCGAACTTAGCAAATATGAAGCACACTCTAGACGCACCGAAGGGAGCGAAAGTGCAGAAAGCAACCCTTGCACGTTCCGGAAGACGCGTTCTTTCATGACGCAGAGAGATTTTGAATATAAATTACTCTGTAAAATACTACACTGTTTCTAAATGTATTTTTTATTAAAAGTCTGAATTTCAGTAATGGGACAGACATTCTTCTTCGAATTACGAATTATCCGTATTTCGAATTAAAGAATTTAAATATCATGCAAAACCGTACCTCGGGTTTCCGGGAACGTGAACTTCTTCGAATTAGGCGGGAATTTCAATTAACCGATCTAGAATTATCAATGTTCTACGTGTATTTCATCGAAGTTGCAAGAAGACAGGAAGATTTTGCTTCGTCAGAGAACCAGGAGGTAAAGGCTACCTTGCAGGAGTAGACCAAAAATTTGAGGATTAAGAATAAAGGGTGAGGCAAAGAAAATTACAAAAAGAGAAAAGGAAAGATAGAGTCTACATCTTGTGCTATATCTTCTTCATCGTCCGAAGTTTCAGATAACGCACTTCCAACTTCAGATCAAGTCAATGTTGGTGAACGTTTGGGAGAGATTTCTGAGAGTATATCAGTGCAGAATAATGCAAAGCGTGGTGCAAACATTTTATTGCTCTTAAATTAGTGGCTGCTTTGGATAGATATCAGCTGAGCATAAGAGATTCTGCATACATCCTTCAGGTGACAACTGAGGGACTTGGCCACGGTACCGAATAAATCTCTATTTACTAATCTTCTATTCATCGAATCAGACAAAAGAAGAGAAGAGAACGTACTGAAACAACTGAACCTGCTTTCATGAATGATATGCCGGCAATTATTACTGTTCATTGGGATGGTCAAGTATTGCCTATAGAAGAAAGAAGAAAGACTTCTAATAGTTGTTTCATTTGGGGAGAGAAGAGCTCATTGGGGTTCCAAAATTGCAGAATTCTTCAGGTAAAGAATAAGCGTGCTATGTATTAACGTATTGTGGTATTTTGTTAAGAAGGAAGCCATACTTCCAGTGTCAAATTAGTAAAATGTAACATAAAAATTTTCCAGTCTGTCTTGCTTTACGTCGCGCCGACACAGATATGTCTTATAGCGACGATGGGATAGGAAAGGCCTAGGAAGTGGCAAGAAGCGGCCGTGGCCTTAATTAAGGTACAGCCCCGGCATTTGCCTGGTGTGAAAATGGTAAACCACGGAAAACCATCTTCAGGGCTGCCGACAGTGGGGCTGGAATCTACTATCTCCCGATTACTGGATACTGGCCGCACTTAAGCGACTGCAGCTATCGAGCTCGGTTCCAGTCTGTCAAACACGCAAAAATCCCAATAGAAATTACAACACTATAAACATACCTGTAAAAAATACACACTGCATTTGGGTATACAAGACAACGTACAGATTCTCTGCTGTGGCACAACTGCATCAAAAACTCTGCGTTTTAATGGAGTATGTGTCTTACTTGAACAAACATTATACAGGGATTCATTGTTTTTTCCATGCCGCCATTACATATATGAACATATTTTACGATGTGTATTTGAATCTAAAGTACCTGACGTAACAAGCAGACCTGATATACCACTTTTTTTAAATTTTAGGGAAAGGTGGTAAAGTGTTAATGCCAATAATTTTCAAAGTGGCAAAGAGAATGTGGAAATGTTTTTGTGAGTCGGAAATTAAAGAAATTAAAGAAATTATAAAAGTGAATTACGTAAACTGACAATGAGAGGTGATTATCGTGAACTTATAGAGCTCTCTCTAATGTTTTTAGGAGGACACTCTGGATTAAAAATTTAAAGTTACGCTCTCCTAGAGCGATGTATCAAGCTCGATGGAAGGTAAGCGCTACTTATTGTTTAACAATGTTTTTCACAACTTGAACTATTCAGTGCAAATGAAGATGGCTTAAAAGATGCCTCTCTGTTCATAGTAATCGTTCATGCCAGACCATGTTTTCAGTACAGTACAGCTGTAAAAGCTCCTTATCAAGATCTCTGCTTCTTAAAAGTTATAAAATCACATGAAATGATAGATTCCACAATTTCAAAAGCAGCTCTGAAAAAACTGCGTCACCATCAGTGAACATAATACATAACTTCGTGTCATCGAAAAGCAAAGATCTCTTCTCTTTTCTGAAGATGGACACTAGTTTTATTCACACGGGAATTTTTAGTGGATTACAAGTTACCTTCAGAAATGTATGCGAAATAACATGACTCTTTTCACACGTTTAATCCTACATGTTAAAATGATATGTTCGCACGAAATAGCGTGGCAGTAACGTGAAATATAATGAAGCTGAACAAAGTCGAGAGAGAATGATGAAGATTTTCGAATTTATTGTACGGTACAATTCCTGGTCCGAAGTTGTGCTCAGGTTGCATATTGTATCTCTGACCAATATTGTGGAGCTCTGACATTGACGATACCTTCCTTGATATCTGTCCTACCCGAAAAGAGTAAAATGCCTCCTCAGTTCTTCCCGTCGCCCAACTTGAAGTGACATGAACGATACGTCCAACGGGACTTGGACAAAAATTTCAATTTGTCGTGATCATCTGCGTTATTTTCCGTCAAACGATAAGTACGCACATGGCATTAAGGAACAAAAATAACATAGTCTTAAACGTTTGTTGTATACAGTCTTTTGATAGACCTAATGTTAACGAAAATATTTAAGAATTATTTTCCTATAAATGCTAACTCCATTTGATTACCATGATAACGTATGCGCCTGATACCGTAATACAGTTCTGAGTGAGTAGAACCCAAATACATAGATATGTTGAAATAATCCAGACGTTTTCTTCTTTTATAAATATACAAACAGATAGATAACCAGACAGGCAGACACCAAAGGGAAAAGTTCTACCTCATGTTGCAGCGGTGTTCAGATACATTAGGTGGAGGTAATTTTAAACCCGAGAGAAATATGACGCATCCTCTGTTTTTCTCCTGTTATGGATCCTTCATATAACTGTAGATCAGCGAGGGTGTCCGTCATTGGCAGCAGAACACGAAACCCGTAGAAAATAGTAATTTTCACCGCCACTTGAGGAGTCATCGACATTATGTGCAACAATTATTTAAAATGAAGGTGCGTTTAACATATAGTCAACAGATCTTACTTATAATCAATAATGTAAGAGAAAATTTAAAAAACTCTTCTGGTCTTCCTAGAAACTCCCAGTCTGTTCAGTGATTGTTAACTGATATTCATATCGAAGCCTGTTCCTGGATGAGTAGACTCTTGATATGAAGTATTGCCGAAATATAACCAATAGTGTTAGAGGAAATTTAATAAAACTCGTCTGATCTTCCTGTAAACCCCTGGTATATTTATTAATTTTTAAACGATATGCACATTGAATCGTTCTCCAGGATAGGTAGACTTTAGATATGAAGTTCGGTCGAGATATAATCAATCGTCTACCAGGAAATGGAAAAACCCTATGTTCTTCGTATAAACCCCCAGTCTATTCAGTGATTTTAAAATGATATGTATATCAAAACCTGCTCCTGGATGAGTAAACCCTAAATAAGAAGTTTGGTTGAGATCTATTCAGTTCTTTACCCGCGATGGTGGAACAGAGAGACAAACAAACAGACAAACAGGAAACAGACACGAAAGCTAAAAACCACTGATACGATTTTGAACTGACCTGAAACGAAAAGTATATCAACATTTGTCGAAATAAATGACATTACAGACAACGGGACACCTAGAGTTTCATTCAACATGGACGGGCAGCACTTCATATTTAGAAGCTCAAAGGATAGTTTCGTGGCTGAAAGCCATGAATAATTGTGCTGAAAGGGGTGTTAAATATATCCAACATTTTCAGGGACTGCTGACTGTAAATGAGGAGCAAGAAGAACATGTGTTGTGAACATCGTACGCTGTGCCGACACTGCAAGAAAGAAACACTGAAAAATGTATCCACAAGAATACTAAAAACCATAATACAGTCTAAAGAGCGAAAATATATTAAATTATAATATAAAATTAGATATTAAACCTGTATCAACAGTTTTTCCACTGACTTAAAACTACGAAACCTACAAATCCTAAAATTCAAATTTCGTTCTCAAATCGGCACGAGTTTATAACGGCCTATTAAGATTAAATTTTGTTTTTAGAATATATGACCAAATGAAGAAGATTGAGGGAGATTTTTTGCAAAATAAGGGACACATATATGTGTATGTAATTGAAGTTGTTCATGGTAATCGATTTTGGAATTCCTTGTTCTGCATTAGTGTATCAATGAACGCACATACGTACAATACAGCTAACGTATTCAAAAATCAAGGTTTAAAAATAGCATTCCGAACAATCAAAACTTTACTAGTTCAATAAAAACGTCCCTTTTCCCAAATCAGGAGTTACGAATTCGAATACCTAGAACCCAACTGTAATGTCTTATACGGCGGATAAACAAGGTGTAATTTCAAAAAGTAAGGTTTCCTTCATGGAAACTTACTTTTTGATACGGGACAAAGACAGGCATTTATACAAGTGGAGGCACATGCTTCCCCTAGTGCACCGCCATTGCACTGTCCTACACAGAGGCTCGCAGTGGTGTCTCAACGGCGCACTAGCGCCAGCGTCTTGGAAAAGTGTAGCAATCCAACTGTTGAGGCCATTGCTTCACTGGGGCAAAACACTGGTAATTTCACGGTTGAAAAAGCCTAAAGACTTAAAGACCGTAGATGTTCAATTTCCTTATGAGGAGAACGAGCAGAAAATGGCAATGAAACACAATCAATATTTACCCTTCTGCGAAGACGTATACGAGAATTTCTACCATTTCAGGGATATCAACGAAGATTTTATCGAAAATACACTGCCCAAAAAAGACTTGTAGTCAATATTTATATTTTCTCACTCAAAATTTGCTTTACGTCGCACCGACACTCATAGGTCATATGACGACGATGGGATAGGGGAGTGCTAGGAGTAGGAAGGAAGAGGTCGTTGCCTGAATTAATATACAGTCCCAATATTTGCCTGGTGTGGATATGGGAAAATCACGAAAACCATCTCCAGGGCTGCCGACAGTGGAGTTCGAACCCACTATCTCCCGGATGCAAGCTCACTGCTGCGATTTTAGAATAATGTGCTCTCATATTATCATGCATGAATACTGCTTGTTCTCCAAGATCCCTCACGTGAGAAAGCACATATGGAACTAAGATTTCGTGCGTGTACCGTCAACCAGTTATGAATCCATTGCACATATTCAGGTGATTGGTTTCCGTGCCAAGACTCACGTCCGCCCACACCACAACGATTCCATCTCCATAAAAACGGTGGACTGCACAGCTGTCGGATAAAATCGCTCCCTACGTTTTCTCCAAACTTACAGATGACCATCTGAGCGATATAACGCTAAACGGGGTTCATCTGAGAACAGCAGAGAATTCCAGTGCCTTTTCTGCCAGTACAGACGATATCTTGCAAAGTGCAGGTTCCTGCCACGATGTCCTTATCCCAGTGCAGGTACCTGGATGGGTCGTCAGGATCTTAAATTGGCCTCTCAAAGCCTGTTCTGACTGATTAGTCACTAACTCGAACTCCAGAATCGTGCTGTAGTTTCACCAGCAGTCCTCTGTGCTGTAACTTGGCGATTTCGGAGAACTTGTGGACGCTCACAATAATCCTGCTCCGGGATATTTCCATTTAGCAGCCCATATCAGGACGCCTGGCCACACTTTCACTATGCTAGAAACGTTTCTAGAGTTTCCGTTTCGTCCTCTGGTATTCTGGCTACACACAGCGAGTAGTCGTCTTGAACCAGTGCATGTGCGCGAGTAACTATACAAGTGCACCATTAGCAGTATAAGTGAACGAGCGGTGTCATTACACGACAACTGCTTCCCCCGTTGCGTACCTCAGTCCACACGATCAGCCGTGACACACAGACAACAAACTTTCGCACACAAATTGAACTGAGGCACTCGTACATTTCAAATGACACTGACACCTCCTAAATATCCGGATGACAATGGTGCCGGAAATGTCCAATACTTATCTCACTACACCAATATTCCACGTTTGTCAAGCACCAGTGACATCACCAGTTTGGGTAAAAATACGGTTATAGACAATTTGTGTTTCTTTGTATTTGAAAATTTTTATAGGGAAACAAGTTTGGAATGTCCTATTGTGCATTAGTGAATTAATAAGATCTAAATTGTAAAAGACCGGGCGAGTTGGCCGTGCGTGTAGAGGCGCGCGGCTGTGAGCTTGCATCCGGGAGATAGTAGGTTCGAATCCCACTATCGGCAGCCCTGAAAATGGTTTTCCGTGGTTTCCCATTTTCACACCAGGCAAATGCTGGGGCTGTACCTTAATTAAGGCCACGGCCGCTTCCTTCCAACTCCTAGGCCTTTCCTATCCCATCGTCGCCATAAGACCTATCTGTGTCGGTGCGACGTAAAGCCCCTAGCAAAAAAAAAAAAATAATAAATTGTAAAAGGAGTCCGAAACCTTGTGCTTTATTGATATGTTGAATTAAGTTAGTAGATTGAATAGTGGGATATATTTCATGTGTTCATGATCGTTGAAGTAGTTTTGGTTTTGCATGCTAGCTGAGAGAATACGCACAACGTTCAGAGTGCAATAACGTAAGTTCAAAAGACTTTTCCATACATATTAATTGATTGAACGCAAAATTTTCATACAAAATGTTTTGAAACTTTTTCATAAAAATCGCCCATTCTCAATAAATAATAATAATACCGTGTGGCTATTTCTAGCCGAGTGCAGCCCTTGTAAGGCAGACCCTCCGATGTTGGTGGGCGGTATCTGCCATGTGTAGGTAAAAATGAAATGGCGTATGGCTTTTAGTGCAGGGAGTGTCCGAGGACATGTTCGGCTCGCCAGGTGCAGGTCTTTTGATTTGACACCCGTGGGCGACCTGCGCGTCATGATGAGAGTGGAATGATGGTGAAGACGACACATATACCCAGCCCCCGTGCAGGAGAAATTAACCTATGATGATTAAAATTCCCGAGCCCCTGTGACCAAAGGCTAGCACGCTAACCATTTAGCCTGGAGACGGACCATGTGTAGCTAACTGCGTATTATTGTCGTGGAGGATAGTGTTATGTGTGGTGCGTGAGTTGCAGGGATGTTGGGGACAGCACAAACACCCAGAACCCTGGCCATTGGAATTAACCAATGAACGTTAAAATCCTCGTCCCGGTCGGGAATCAAACCCGTTATCCTCCGAACCGAAGGTCAGTACGCTGACCGTTTATCCAACGAGTCGAACTTCTTAATCAATGACGTTTATAAAAGAATCAAATGTGAATATTAAGTGTGACTTGATATAACCTGCTGATGTTACTTCAGGGATGGAGTCCTTCATTCGTTTCGTAACTAAATGGTTCTTCCAGGTATTTTCTAGTATTTGTTAATCTTATATACATGTCGACATAATGGAAAGTATAGAAGTTATGTGTTAAATAGTCAACATATACAAAACTACCTAGAAAACTGCAACAGAATTGAATGCAGCCATAGAAATTTATGTTGTTATATAAACCAACCATATACGTTAGGGAAAGCATCGATGAAAAACTGAAAAAAAATCATTCCTGTAACTACTCAATGATTTAAATCCAAATCTGTTTAATTTATTCTCTAATTTTAAGAGTCGTTAATGCATTTCTGGACTACTCACCTGACAATCACTTTCTATCATACATACTTTTAACATATCCACATCAGTTTTGCTTTTACTTAATTTTCTATACACAACATTTCCTGATTAAAGCATTTTAGTATGTCTAACACATAGTTTTCTGCAATAACTTTTGGAAAACTTGAAAAGATAACAATTAGAGATGGTCGTCTAGTGTTACCAAAGTCTAATTTAAAAACACAAATCTCCTACACATTACAAAGATCCAGACGCGCAGAAGAAACAAGTCAGCATGGAGTTCTACACGACTTTTGACATCGTGTTCATAAGCCATAACACCTACAATTTTACGTGGAATCCGAACCGCAAGCACATGAATTTTCATTTCAAACATTCTGCACTCAGTGAACTGGATTCGAACGTTGGTCGTCTTGGTGAGAGGCAAATGACAATGTTATAATGTTATAATTTTCCTGTGAATTTTCGATATATATGATATCGCATCTGCACCGTAAAGTGCACAGTGCTTACGTCCATGACGCCTTATCTCAAGGGTTATATAATGGATATGTCAGCATATCCATCCTGCTAAAAGACTGACAAATGAACAATTATACCTTACGAAAAAATAAGTAAAAAGAAGAAATATGAAGAAAAAGAATATGTGCTTGTTTATCCAAGTAAGTCCACCTTTCCGCATTCACTTTAGGAAGCTCAACTGTGCAACCCGTACCTCGATGCTTGATTTCTCTCCATTTTTCAGCATATGAGATTTTTCTCACGTTCCCCAGCACCTCGTTACACATTTTTAATTGGACTACATGATCAGGGCTGAAGGCATACAGGACAAAAGATAAAGGCCAATGGGTAGACGAGCATATTCCAGTACACGACGGATTCCGAGCTAGGACAGCTCACATACTTCCATTTGCACGAGTATTAGTATAATAGGCACATTACCGTTCCTCATCTGTTAATAATTATGCAATCGACATCCCACAATATTTTACCAGTCCCGTAGCGTAGGGATAGAATCACTGCTGGTTATGGGAGGGACCAGGTTCGACATTTAACTCGTTCTGCGGTACACCTCCTGAAATGAGTGACGATATGAAGTTAACTCGGCGACATGCAGGCATGCATGTGATAAAATGTTGAATGAACCAGGTCACAAAAGTACAACGCGATTAATAAGTCGTCACGCTGATTACATTACACTTGGGAGACCATGGACCCTTAAAAGGATGCATATCGTCGTTGCCTGGAGAAAACCTCCTATGTGAAAATATTTTTGGAGATATACAGTCCCGCAGCATATACATTATGAATAGCGAGAATGCCTCGACAATATTCACACAATATTGCACCTTAGATGACAGAACCGTTCCGGCCAAAGTTCTAAGCTAAAATATTTCACATATCAGGCTTTGTCCCGGCAGCGACGATATGTCACGTTCCTTCCTTCTACGTCCTAATTCATTCTTCCAGAATTTCTAATTTAGACTTTTTAATCTATTCACAATGGAAATGGCCTCACGTTGTTTGAGAATATTTGTTTCTGTTAAGTTTGAAGCACGGAAGGATTCCAAACCGTATGAAGCACTTCTATACTGGTTACATCAAATTATAACGAAAGATTAAAAGTTCTCGAACTTTTACTTAATTTTCCTCGATGCTATGTCTTATATACACATCATTTACTAATTAAAGCAATTTTCGTATGTCTAACACATAGTTTTCTGTAATAACGTTTGGAAAACTTGAAAAGATGGTCGTCTAGTGTCACCAAAATATAACTTAATAAATTTAGGAAATCAGCTATACAAATTATCGTACAAGGCGTTTACTTTTCACTTCATGTAGATATCTTTGCCACATATAACTTGCAGCCATTTCTCAAACGTTCATGGACTATTGCCTCTTATCAGCGCCTTTGCTAATAATAAACCTCACTTCTCCATTGTACACTTTCAAATGCACAATCATGCAGAAAATTTAAGGACAAAGATGCATTCAAATGTAGAACACACCGTTTGTAGTAGCATTAAATCAGTACCATGTATCGTTCCCAAAAGGTTACGAGCGGTGTACCGTAGGCTGCACTACAGGAATGGCGGGGGAAGACATAACTGAAATATACGATGTTAAGAAGGAAGACATACTTTTCAGTGTCGATTCAGTTAATGTACATTTAAAACTTTTCAGAAAGTCGAACACTAAAGTACTGTATAGCACTTACAACACTATAAAAACCAGTATAATAGTGTACTTTTTACAGGCATGTTATAGTGTTGTACGTGTTAGATTTAGTGTTCCACAGACTGAAAAGCTTTAAAGTTACATGAAATATAAGATACATTTAGCTGTATATATTGTTGACGAAGAACTGATTTACATTCAAACATTATCGCTAAACGTACTCTGACTTCTTAATAAGAAGTGGATGTTGACCAGATTGATGGTCTGCCCAAATGCTGCACGTATTAAACCATCTTACGCATTGCATTTATCAGCAAATCGAGCCTCGCTGGACGAAACTGAGAAGTTCGAACACAGATGACAATGATCCTTGCCCTACATGGCCCAGTCTTATTTCCATAATTTTGTTGAGGTTTTGACGGTGCGAATATATCTGTCGATTCTTCAACATTAGACGTCCAAAGAGCTCAATGCATCACTCATAAACGTATTTTATTGTAAAAGCCGGAGGACGTAATCAGCGCATAGCAGGCAACTTAAATTCGAATCTGAGAATATCAGCAGGGGTGAAGTGTTTCCGAATGTTTTATTCCTCGAGATTTAATGAAATATCAGAATACTGTGATTTAAATGCTGTTATTTTTCCCTAAGGAGGAGTTCCTCAACATGTTATTGAGGCTGTAACATGGGTTTCTTCTTATTAAACACTCTTGAATGACAATTGACTGAGCCGTAAATGTCATTGCTTTTGATCCCGGATATGTCTGAGTCCACATTATCCTTCATTTCTTGTACACGAAAATGTTCATGTCTGTTATTTTGTAGCCAATGATATAGTTTTTAACATTGTAAAGGCGTGATTATATTCGTGATATGTTTAACTGTTCAGTCACCCCTTCAGATGGAAAGATACGATTTATCTAGGTACTATTCTTCGTTAAGCAGACGCCGTCTTTCTTGCAAATAACATCTAGAAATATGGAGTGAGGAAAATTGTTTCTGAGGATGGAAGCGTAGCGTATTTCCTGGCCAATTTAGTTTCGTTCATTAATTTTAGGTCCTATGATTACTTTGTATTCCAGGCTTTGTACATTGGATCATGGAATATTCATACGATTGTGTTACTGGGGTGCATGTATTCCTACATATTAAAGAATGTGTATACGAAGACTCTCTTGTGTGAAGCTGCTGGTGATGAAGTACAAGGTTTGTTCCTCGTCCTCTGAGACTTACGATAGTTATCTTAAATGCTCTTTATCCCGGAGGTTTCTCTTCATTCACCTCACAAAAATGAAGTCTTTACCTTTTCTGGAATCCTGTACAACTTCCCGAACACTAGCAAACACCAGCAGGTGTAAACATTCCTAGTACTGAGTTCACAACGTTAGTCTAAGTTAGTCAACAATCACACACACGTCTCGAAGATGTGGATGTTGACTAGGTTGATGGTCTGCCAAAATGCAATATATATTAAAATATTTCACGCATCACATTTATCAGATTATTGAGGAAAAGCAACCTGTAGGCTTAGGAAACTTACTGATACATTTAAACATTCTTTCAATAAATATTTCATGTTGATGGTCTAGGATAAGGATAAAATTGCACGGGTCCCTCTTCCCGAAGTCCTTGGAAATGTTGTAACCTATGTTATTCATTGGAACATTAATCAAATGTACTTCATAATGATGTTAATGGAGGTTACTCGTTCCATAATAAAAAGTACATCTTGTATATGTTTATGCAATGTATGATTTACATCATGTTAAGAAGAATAGCGAAGAGAAATGGAGAATTGCATTATCCAGTCTTGACCGGTCAGCACGAATCCTCTCGGCCGTTATTCTTAGTTTTCTCTTGTAATCATGTAGGGTGAGTGGACCAGCTCTCCGATATAGGTAAAATCACTGACCTGGCCAGAAATCGAACCCTGGGCCTCCGGGTAAGAGGCAGGTATGCCACCCCTACACCGCGCGACTAGCTTAAAGATAAAGTACTTAATATTAATCAGAAACACATTTGTTTGAAACAGATTTGCTCACTTTGGAGTTATCTCTGAAATATTACGTTTCCTTCCATTCGCAGCGTTTTTGCCGCCAGAAGAATTGTGAGTGTTGTAACAATTCATTTTCTCGGAAGTTTTCAGATATGTATAAAGTCTGAATTAACATGTCTTTAATAATCTCATTTTTGTAGTACTACCTATCTCAGTCTCGGAATCAAATTTTGTTCCTCCATTCAGATGCAGATAGCCACCAAATTACTTGGGGGACACAAGCAACGCAGCTAATAGATTTTCACAAGATTTACTCCCCCCAATGGGACAGCTCATTCACCTAGATACACTACAAGGAAGGGGAAAGGGCGTACCATAGCAGTGATGAATCCTACGTTAGTAACAGATTCCAGAATCATATGTCTGCTGGAATATCATTTATTTTTGCCTCCTTTCTGGATGCAATCATTGGAACATTAATCAAATGTATTTCTTAATGATGTTAATGGAGGTTACTCGTTCCATAATAAAAAGCACATCTTGTGTTATGTTTATTCAATGTATGATTTATATCATGTTAAAAATAATAACGAAGAGAAATGGAGATTTACTTTATCCAGTCTTGAACGGTGAGTTCGATTACAACCAAATTCAGTAGGTTTGATTGAAAAGTAAGCAATACCTAAGGCCCATACGTATTTAAGAGAGCAGTGCTACTAGCTTACAAAAATGCTTCATTGAATGTGCACCATCGTTCGACATCTCACCATAAATTGTGTAGTGTGTAGATTTGTCACAGTATTGTTTTCTCTTAGTAGCTTTCTAACTAACACATCATCTAAAACATCCGGATATGATCACCAGTAATACGCCAGGTCACACAACAATTATTTTTCTTACTTTAGAAAAATACCTTAGACAATGGCAAATGTTTCTTACTCTATTATTTGTTCGCACATCGCCTGCAGACATAAATCCTCTCCCGTGCTTCATTTCCAAACGACAACATTAACAAGAATTTACTTGACTGACCATTAATTGAAATAGTGTGTTTCCTTCAAACATTTTAATTTCAATTCAAAGGACAAACTCCGTGGCCAAAAAAATAGGTACCCATCCAGACGGGCTGCAGACACTGGAGTTGCACGATGTCAGCGTGACGATATCCACAACCTTATTATTTATTTGATTGGCTCCCCTTCTAACTTTGCCATACGAGGCTTATTTAATCCTGTACCTGTATGTGCTCAGGATTGAAGTCCTCAGATAAGTCGGGGATTGAACACTCAAGCCCCGGGTAAGAGGCTATCACACTACCACTGCGCCACAGTGCGGACGATTTCATTTAAAGCACTCTAGAAATAAAGTAATGTTATGTTATAACTTACTTAAGAAATAAATAAATATTTTTCAAACGGGCCTGCATAATCATGCGGGTCAAGTGGAAAATGGCTAAACTGAAATTTTAGGTAAATAGAATTGTCTCTAATATTGAACGGCTGTCCTATTAAGTAAGTTGAGTATTCCATGTTTGAACAACTCCAACTGGTGTATAACATTAGGCAAGTCAGTATGCCAAGCTTTCTCAATATCTTCTGAAGTCAAAGGTTATCGTATGACTCGATTTGTTTAGTTTCAGGTATTCCACAATTCAGTTAAAAGAAATGTTTATTTCAACATCTATAAAAAGACTCGAAGGGCTCGGAGAAAATTAGAAAAGCATAAACGATGTAGTGTATGTCCTAGGGCTTTGACATAGCATTTGCTCAAACGGCAACAATAATTAGTGGAACGTAGAACCAACATTATTATTATTATTATTATTATTATTATTATTATTATTATTATTATTATTATTATTATTACTGAACGAGATAGAATATGGAGAAGGGGACAATAGAAGCTGACGAAGGAGCATGGAATGGAGAGGGAGGCAGGAAGAGTTGGCTACGGGGTGCGGAAGACAGTTTCCAAGGGCAGGAAAGGACGATAGAGACCAATAGGCTGCAACATCATTAAAAAAGAAAGAATTATTACAGAGTAGTTAAAGAGCGACACAGACTGATATTAGTTATTGGAAAAATAGAGAATCAAGCATTTTACGATATTTCGGGACACTTGCAAGAAAATTTATAAAATGATACATGTATTTACTACCATTTTATAGACCTTGAACACAAATCTCTTCAGGGATAATAGTGTTTCCTCTGTTCGAATTGATCACCTGCGACCTGTCTTTTCCCTGGTGTGATCTTTTCAGACTGTCCTACTCTTGAACTTATTGAAAACTGTTATTATTATTATTATTATTATTATTATTATTATTATTATTATTATTATTATTATTATTATTATTATTATTATTATTATTTAAAGCCGTCAAGAAAATCATAGCTATTTACATAACGTCGCTGCCGGGAAAAAATCTCCTATGTGAAATAGTTTAGCTTAGAACTTAGGCCGGTTAGGTTCTGTCATCTAAGGTGCAATATCGTGTGCATATCGTCAAGACATTCTCGCTCTTCACAATGTATGTGCTGCGGGACAGTATATCTCCAAAAATATTATCACATAGGAGGTTTTGTCCCGGCAACGACCATATATACAATGTATTATTATTGGACATTCGGGTTCGTGTAACAGTTTGTTCGTTGCAGTGACGAGGATGACCGCTGGTAGTATGGTGAGAAGGTGGTTAATACTATTCTAAAGGATGGAAGAACTGGATTTTCATTCATTTTCACAGGAATGATACCCTCTTGAAGTTGCTCTTCATGTAATATTGTGATGTGTGTGTGGTGTTATTTTTAAGTTCGTACTTGACAGTTACCTGAGAAAATGTCAGATTTGAACCTTTACGCCAGACACACTGCTGAACTGCTGGTAGTGCCCAGATGACCTCAACTAGGTTGTCCTCAGAACAAGCTTTAATTCAACTGGATTCGATTAGATATGTTGTTCCTCCTCAAATAGATAACTTCGACTTGTTTACAGTACATTAAAATGCTAATACGGATAGAAGAGGATAACGAGAACATTATTTATAATTCGTAATTAAATAACACTGCTAAACAGTATTTTTGTCACAAAGAATGTGATTGTTGTTCTTAGTTAAATCCCCGATGCTGAGTTCGGAAATTAAAGGTTCGTTCCAACCCACGAGTTTCTGACGGTCACCGGAGGATTCATGCATCACTCTGTGCGCATGCGCCGGTTTGGGATTGGTCAGCGGCTGGTCCCAAACCTGATCGTGTTGGAACACTTACTGGACAGCAATCTGACGTGTAAACAAAGAGTTTGGTGTGAATTTAGTATTACCTTGCCCTGTTTAGTTGTTTGTAGATTCGCGAGAAAAAGGAATGGGTAAATTACTGAAATACTGATGAAATTCAATAGATATAGAACACGGTAAAACAGGTATTTTAAAAATTTAAAAGTATGAAATACGCACACATGGTTTATGATGTATTCGTTTCAGTTGGTTGGGGAGGAATATCTGCCTCCAAGACTAAGGCCTGTATTTCACTGTTAAGGAACTATGATTTAAGTAACTTGGATCAAAGAAATTTTATAATCTTTGATAAAATTACTTGGATGAAACATAAATGTTTATACATATCTAAATATTTGCGATTAACGAAATACAGCGAGATAGCGAATGATATTGAAGGAGTTTTTTTTGCTAGTTGCTTTACGTCGCACCGACACAGATAGGTCTTATGGCGACGATGGGACAGGAAAGGGTTAGGAGTGGGAAGGAAGCGGCCGTGGCCTTAATTAAGGTACAGCCTGGTGTGAAAATGGGAAACCACGGAAAACCATTTTCAGGGCTGCCGACAGTGTGGTTCGAACCTACTATCTCCCGAATACTGGATATTGGCCGCACTTAAGCGACTGCAGCTATCGAGCTCGGTATTAAAGGAGATTATGATTGAGGATGTAAGGAAGAAAATGAACGTTTTCAGCTCCCAATACTCAGCAGAAAATACTGTATCAGGGAACTTCTGATATTTTCACATTTTTGTTAGGCATAGTAAATCTCAACCTACAAACCTAGAAATAAATTTACAAGCTGCTTTACGTCGCACTGATATAGATAGGTCATGGTGACGATGGGATAGGAAAGGGCTAGGAATGGGAAGGAAGCAAACGTGGCCTTAATTAAGGTACAGCCCCAGCATTTCCCTGGTGTAAAAATGGGAAAACCACAGAAAACCATCTTCATGGCTGCCGACAGTGGGGTTCGAACCCACTATCTCCTGAATGCAATCTCACAGCTGCGCGCCCAACTCGCTCGGTATATTAATAAATACACTTGCACGTTCTTTATTATTCATCATCATAATTCACTATTTTTAAAGGTCATTGTCACAATCTTCGGTTCATATAGTCGCGAGTTCAATTCCTGGCCAAGTCTGGTTAATTCTACGAACGTGAGAACTTGGTGTTTGTGTTCGTCTCAATACATGCTCTTAATAGATACACAACTCACCACCAACTAACCAACCAACCAACCAACCAACCAACCAACGGAGAAACACGTAATAGCAAATACATCCCTCCACAACATGTGCAACACAGTTCGCTCCCAGGCCCCATTAGGGTGAGAGGAAAGCAGTGGAAAAAGTTGTAAGTAGGTTTCCGTTTTGATGTACCAGGATTACCTACAACTTTTAAATGACTAATTAACTTTTATGTGACCGTGACCCAGTCATTTTCTACCATTAGAAAAACAACAACTAGACTAATCACTACTGAGTTTGGACAGTGAAATCAGAATGGGGCGATTAGAAAGAACCCCGAGAATTCCACTGGCAACAACAAAACTTACGCTAATAATTTTCTCGCTTCCTTGGCGCTGCTAACTGCATATACAACTCATCTTCACTGGATAAAGGTTCAACGAAATCCCCATAGTCCTACCTTTCCATTTTTATTGCGTATTTATTAATTAGTTATTTACTAATTATTACTAATTTATTACTTATTAATTGTTTACTTATTTATTATTTCTACTCCTCAATTCACAAGTACCTTAACAGAATTAATTAACAGCTTTAGAAATAATTATTACTGCTTAGAGGTTATGGCAATTTTCACAAACCACATGGGAGAAGAACAAGGAACAGAACAGGAGTTGAAATGCACGGGGTGTGTCCAGTGAGTTTCCTTTCTCGCGCATGTATTCCATTGCGCATGTCCATACTACCGGCTCATGCCACAGGCCGAGAACGAGTTCTGGCGGTTAGTAACTGCAGTTTGAGGTGTGTTGGAACGCCGAATTTGAGAAAGTGCATCAGTCCGGGATTGGTTTGGTGAGTGTCGGAACGCTTTCTCTCAACTGTGCATGCGTCGGACGGTCAGGGACTCGTGTTGGAACGAACCTTAAATCAGTTTCTGCCTGTCGAGCTCAGTCTCCTTGTGACACGCTACCCTCTATCTATCAAAACCCTTGGGAAGGCTGCATATAGGTTATTCCGATGCGTTTAAATTTAATTATTTTACAGATTTAATTGTTGAAAAGCAATATAAGTTTTTACTATGATTTACCACACATACACCTCAGTTCTGAAATCCACCTCCAAGAAATGAAGGAGGTTTGACAACTTTGCCGATGACTCATGCTCGCGCTGTGTATTTTGCTAGTTGCGTCTTAGCATTGAGAGTTCTGACAGCGTGGGAAGTGACTTGGAAATAAATCCTTGATGTTCTAGGTTCGTGAAGGTTTACGTTTTGTTCATTCAGGAGAAGAAATGCCTCGTACCTGCGTAAATAGCCCAACATTTTTTGTTATTATATCTGTAAACCATGAAATCACAAACACGAAAATCCTCTTGTAAAGAAGTGCTAAAAACTGTATTTCGTCAGTAAGGTTGTTTACCAGCAACAGGAATGCCCTCTCCTCCCTCATATGCTGTTTGACATGTGCTACACTCCTGTCAGGCTGGTTAAATCGATCATGTCACATGTTCTTTGCTGTTTCCATGATTTGGAGGGAACCCTTCGATCACACAAGAGACGGTTATTTCTGACTCACAAAAATAGGTAAAATAACCTTTAAAAATGTGCAATAACCTAATTTATGATTTGTTTTTCGGCCTATATATCACATTGAAGAATACTCGGTACCAGCGCCTACTGCGAATGTGACAGGGGTGAAGATGAATACAGTGAGGCACATTCAGATGAGAGAGAATGATATAAACATTCTGAACTCACATTTCAAGCCTCGTGAATCAAATGAACCACAATTCTTGAATCAAGAGGATCTCACGATCTTGTCAATGATTTAAATTTATCAAATCAACAAGCTTAGCCTTTAGTTTCGCGATTAAAAGGATGGAATCTTCTTTTTTTCTTGATACGGAAGAGTTTTTCGTGATCGTAATGCTGATTTTTCTGAAGATTTCTCCAAGGAAGGCGATATGGAATTCGTTTATGGAGATTCTTGGCCATGACTTCAGTGTAAGTGAATGGCGTTTGTTCATAGATTCTAGCTACGTTACTCTGAAAGCAGAACTTCCCCACAAATGAAACAAACGCCTTCTGTCGCGATTGGTCATGTAGTTAACCTGAACGAGACATATGATAACTTTAAACTGCTACTCATACATATCCAATACTAGCAAGATACCCGGGCTTTGCTACTGTCTTAAAATGAAAGTTATTATTCAAAGTTTTACATTTTAGAGAGTCCACTGTCAGCTGAGTCTGTAAAATACACCCTCAGTTCGTACGTCAACAAATGGTTTTGGGGAAATGATTATTTGCATTCTGATCTAACAGAAATTTGAACCCCACGCGGAAGAATTTAAATGTTTTAAACGCTATCTTATTTAACATCTAGAATGTAAAAGCGACCAATCCGTGAAATTTTGATTTTTTACGTTGAACAGTACCGGGAATGGAGGAATGAATACTTTTTAAGGGGTGAATGTTTTGAAATATTTATTAACATCTAGGATATAGAAAACTACCTTTCATAAAAAAAATTAACTTCGTGCCCGAAAAGTTTCGGAAGATTTGATATTTTTTTTGGGGAGACAACAACCATCTTTACCTCTCAGAGGAGGAATGTTTTGAAGTATACCGTATATTAAACGTAGGACATAAAAGAAGACCCTTCTCGTAAAATTATAACTTTGCACGCCAAACGGTTTTCGAGGGATGAATGATTTATTTTACGGAGCTAACCTCATTTAAGGCCCCTGCTGGTGAGATGTAGTGTTTACACTGCACTGTCTTCTGGTATGGGCTAGAGCAATTTGTTACTTTCATTGACCTGTCTCAGTCTCATCCTCGGCTTTGAAAATATGAAAGTGACCGAGGTATGAGCGATGCTTGTAATAACATTCCTTTTGCAGCCAGTTCCTGTTATGAATGTTGTAAAAAATATCGCTCATAGGGTCAGTTGGTGCATACATTTCAGTGGGCTTGGCAGGCTGATATGCAGTAGTAACTACTGGCTCGGTGAGGAAAGCAACGGGAAACTACCTCATTCCGCATTTCCCTAGTACGCCTCTTCAGGGACGCCTAGGCTATCTGTTGATAGCTTTCAGTGGAACTGCGGAGGATCAAACCAGCCTTCGGGCTGAATACCTAACATGCATACACATATACATACAACCTCATTTAACACTTTAGTAGTTGAAAGTTTAAAAATATGTCTTATTTCACATATAGGTGGAATTTTGTCTTCGTACACTAAACCGATCGGAGGAAGGAATTACTATACTTGTTTTCGGATCTTAACCCCCATTTAACCTCTGAGAGGTTTTATATAAACGTATATTTTTTTCATCATTCCTCATCCTCTAGTAAAAAACCCCGTGTGGTGTATATTTTAAAGTCCACTTCTTATTTGTATCCCCCAAAAAAGAATTCAACTCCTTTTACACACCCTTAGGTTGATTCCATCCTCCCCCAAGAAAAAAATGCAAGTTCCTTTATTTTGAAAGGAGATTCCAACTACCAGTTTTTACGTCCGTAACATCCATCGTTTTCTTATATAAGTATCCTCATACAAAGTGATACCGTGGTTTGGTGGATCAGCAGAGGTGAAAGAAGGTGCTGGGATGAATAGGTCTCAATATACGAAATTAAAGTTAATTTAAAATTTAACAAGGTTATATGTTCTTTTCAAGATCAAGAAATAACAAATATAACAGGTACTCAGTAACCTAGCAACAAATCAAAAATGTACAATTACAGTTGTTACAGGATTTGGGCTCCGAGACCCAGACACACAACTCTTGAGCAATTAGCCCAACCTTACCCAAATACAAAGATTGACAAAGGGGCAGAAAACCCCAATTATGCCCATGAGCACTTGCTCCCTATTACTCAGTAAAGCCTGCTCGAGGCACACAGAAACCAACCTTAAGAAAGAGCAACCCGCTCTCAAAGTTCAAGCCTATCAAAGGCCACACCAAACTCCACCTTCAAGCTGGCCTCCAAGCACATGAAAACAGGGGTAAAAATACCCAATCTACTGAGGCCTATTCCATAAAGAAACAGGACAATTACATGGCCTCCAAAATACCAACTTGAGAGGAGGCGAAACTGCACTCGTAATACATTTCTATACAACCTATTTGGCACTAGGCCGCTTATGCAAGGGCTAATCCCATACTACGGAGGTGACACGATTGAAAAATTTTATGACATTACGAGTAGAAGGGAAACTGTTATAAAAACGTAGTCACCTCAAAACAAAATGAATGGGAGCTCGAGAGGGTTAGCCACTCTCGATCCCAATTTGTAGTTAAAGAGGCAGAATTTATACCAAGTGTCTTTTACATTTTAAATATAGGTTACATGAGGAAAGTTTCGAACCCGCCCCGAGGGTTAAACTGCTGAGCTGGCAAGAAAATAAGTAATAAAACGGCCATTACCTGGTGGTTGAACTGCTGCCCGAAGAAAGAGGCGCTTCCCGACCCCTGCTACATAATTACACAATGAGAGATGTTACTGAAGTGGCGCGGAGACCCGAAAATCAGCAGTTTATATATACCCTCGTGGAACATTCGAGACTTTTCATGAATGATAACACCCACCCACAAGCTTTTTATTGGACGACCAAAAAATTACATGTCAAAACTGGAGAAGAAAACCAGGATTGGTGGAAAATTAATTACAGAAATTTGCGATTGGCCAATTTCAAAACTGGCGGATAGAAAGGATTAACATTGCCAACTTAAACAATGGCTGAAAGAAATGTAATAAAGAACAAACTTATAAATACTAAATTTCTTCAAAAAAAAGGTTCCCTCACTTCGCACTAGGGTGCATAATTGTAGTTCTTAAGAGGTGCCATCTAGAAGAGAATGTTCACACTTCTTACTACAGCGCAAATAAATACACATCGAAACTGACATAGTTCAGAACACTTCAAAATTTACAGTAGAGACATCTTCTGAGGACTCAGAGAATTAAAGTGGAAGTTAAAGTTCCCGCTTCCTCTAGTAGAGGAGTTTCAACTGGCGCAATGGATGAATTAGCGGAGCGGAGGTGTACCGCCCGGTACACAAAGAATTAAACTCATTTTTTAATTCATTTACCCACCCTTAATTGCATTTTCCGAGAATGAAAGATTACGCGTTTCTTTATTTTTAAAGAATATTTCGGCACGCACTCGTCCGAACACGGCACTTTAGTAATATCAACGTCCGCGAGATCGACCAGGTATCCCCCATATCTGAGAGTTTACAGGCGAAACTTCATCGTTCCAGAATCGTTTTTCCTCGCTCCTAACACAATAAATTTTACTTTCACAGAGTGTTTTGCACGTATTTGAACGTAGTTACAGCTCGAAGAACTTTTACCAAGTGTATGTACACGTACTGTATCACTACCCTAAAAGACCGTAGTAACCGCTCTAACAAACTCTTACAAGTGTATTTGTTACACGCAATGACATCGTGGTCGCTCGACCAAATTTTTACAAGTGTTATGGTCACACGTATTTGAACGTAGTAACTGCTCGACGAACTTTTTTCCAAGTGTCTTGTCAGTTACCTGAACTGGCATTTATGTGAGTTTCGTCCCCTCTCCGAGTTCACGAGAAGTCACCTTGAGCAGTTCCAATTTCCCCATTTGACTATATGCAGACCTACCAGTGGCTTGAACTTGGAGTCAACTAATGTGATTATATGATTCTTGCCTCTATGTCAAATATCAACTCATTTCAGTTGCTGGTAATTATAATAATGAAGATTTTTCTCCTGTACAGTTGGCGGGCAATTTGGCGCTATTTGTCGCACCGTTGCCTTCAACCAAACGGCGAATAGCGTCACTAATTTCTAAGAATTATGACAGTAAATCTTCATTAATTAATTTTTAATATTTGGTCATGTTTCTAAAATTTTCCTGATTTGAATCTGTATTCAGTTTTCCTTTATAAATTTAAACAGCGAAGTTACATTTTATACCCCGTCCTATAATACAATGTTGGCTTGACTGCTTCTCCCCGGTGAATTTTACTATTGGTCCAAAGCTAAGCTCGAGTTTAAAATCTCATGTTTCTCCTTTAGCTTCCAACTACACGCTTCAAACCCGTCTCCAGCCTTGGATTTCCCATTACGTCATTTCCAAGAATCTCGCATGACGAGCTCGCTTCCTTCAGTAGATCGGCTTGCCCTGGGAACCGCATCCGAAATATCATCTACAAATCAAATTTCATTCCAACTTGCATCATCCTTATGATTTAGGTCATAAAGAATAGTTTTGAAAAATCCTAGTCATCTAATCAAAATGAAGGCCTCGGCTTGCATCGTGTCTCAGATGCCCACATATAATCACGAGCACCTTCCAAGCCGTCGCTCATATTTCATGAGATGTAGCGGGATATATGGAACCTGCAATATTAATCAAATTTTTAAGAATGTCTTAGTTGTTTCCATAATCTTACTTCGTTCGTTATCCATTATTTTAAAAAAGAAGGCCCACTTAATACAGATTCAAATTGGTTAAACTGGATCTGCAATGCAAACGTACCTTGTCTGCTAAACAAACGTTAATTATTAACCTAATAAGTAATGCACGCTTGTGATTTAAGACGGATGGTAAACTCTAGAACGGTCGAAAAATTCATTGTGTACTTCTTCTGAGGCTTCAATTCCAGTTAAATGCGTAAAAACGGGAGACGCAAACATGATCAAAGAACCATCCAAGTCTTCAAACTTTTAAATAGTCTTTTAATCTTCTTTGATGTTTCGTCCGTAAACGACACCAATTTAAAATAGATCTAAATAACCATTACGTCTCCAAAGAGCAGCTACACGTCTTTCATAGAGAGTACAGGGTTTTGGATGACTTACACTATAACTCATTTCTCTGTTAATATAATGAACGCAAGCCAATGTTAATACAGATAGCGTCATCCAATTAGTAAAGTCGAACATACCCTTAATTACTTTCAGAAACTCACCCAATTAACATTGTGGTAGTGATAGCGATTATTATATTGAAGGCAATTACAGCAAGTCAACTATCACAAACTCTAGACATTGATATACCAGACTTGTACCGTTCATTAAAACAGAAACACTCGTCACTAGCTAACTACCCAAGTTTAATTTTTCCAACATCATTACTAACTTCACACCTAGTTATGATAATAATCGAACACAGTATATCTACCTAGTGGAGAAGGTTAACATATTTACGCTCCCAGAGTTTATTGTTATTGGTTTCCCGTTCCACTGATTACTTCAATGGTTTCAGAATACGCCGAGGTGCCGGAATATTATTTCTCAGGATTCCTTGTACGTGCGAATAAATCTACCCACACGAGGCTGACGTATTTGAGCACCTTCAAATTTTTTAACGATATTATCACCAACTATACCCAAAACGTGTGTTTACTTACTTCTTGTTAACAAAACAGCTCATGAGTTCCAATTGATAATTTTTAGATATATAAATAATTAACAAGTGTATTCTTTAAATTCAAGAGCCTCCGTGGCTCAGGCGGCACCGCTGAATTCCGTGGTTCAAATCCCGGTCACTCCATGTGAGATTTGTCCTGGACAAAGCGGAGGCGGGAGGGGTTTTTCTCCATGTACTCCGGTTTTCCCTATCATATTTCATTCCAGCAACAGTATCCAATATCATTTCATTTCATCTGCCATTCATTAATCATTGCCCCAGAGGAGTGTGACAGGCCTCGGCAGCCGGCACAATTCCTATCCTCGCCGCTAGATGGGGCTTCATTCATTCCATTTCTGACCCGGTCGAATGACTAGAAACAGGCTGTGGGTTTTCATTATTTCAATTCAATAACACACAAACAAAATGGAACACAACTCCAATATCACGACGCAATATGAAAAGATAAAGTGTGATACATATGTCTATTCTTTAAATAAAATTATAAAACAGGACATTTTACTTAGAATATTACCGTGAAACTTACCCAAAGTGGAACTTCCAGATTGAGACAAATTAGACGAAATATTTCCCAAATTACTCACACCTGAACCTTCAGTCCAGCTTTTATGATATCTCAGCAACATGTGTAACTTGATGTAAGCTTGTATTATTCACTCATACATTATAATGTATTTAACATATTGCCATACTTCTAACGCTGAATACCAGTCACATTACAGCTTCTTCTGCCACATGTCTAAAATGAAAGATAACCATTTCCAACTTCCTTGGTGTCAAATCTTATTCAATGCAGATTGTAGTGCTGTACAGCATTTCGAGGAGTCGCGGTGAATTCGAATTAACAGTAAATTTCACAATATCAACCAATCATCAGTGATCTGCATTTTCTCTCAGGTGGCGTATTCACTATCAGTTTTAATCTAGCCTTTTCTTAAAAGGTTTCAAATAACTCGGAAATTTATCACCGATACACTAAATAGTTTGTTCATATCCTACTTTTCCCTCCTTCTCTTCCTCTTCTTGGCTTTCATCCTAAGGATCTTCATCTTTTTGATTCTCTGCACGGCAGATCTCCAGACTGAAAACAGTAGTGAGTGGCAAACTGGTCGTCGTTGAGAATGTATTCATCTACGTTGCATGCTGTCTGTCGTTCTCAGCTTAGCGTAGATATCGCTGCAACATTTTTACTCACACACTCAGGCGTGCTGAGGTCATCAATGACTTTTGAAAAGCTCTATACGATGATCTGGGATTTGATCTGCTGCATTGCCAAACCAATCCAGTGAAAAGCATCCAGTGTAGAAAATGAGTATGTAACGGAATAGGTGCTTGTCAGGTTATCCGTTATAATCAGTGACTGCATCAATAAATGCCTATAGTGAGACTTAAAGGTCTAATTCACTCCCTGTTACATTGGATGAGCAACGTTCATCATGTTAGGTGGAAACCAGGCCAGATTAACATTGGAAATCATCACATCTGTGTGGCAACTGCTATTGTCGGGACAAGGGATCATTCTAAGGTTTTATTTTCCCACCCTAGTGTCCAATCACTTAAAACGCTGATCATCGACCAAGTTATTTGAAGCATGTTCAATGTCTAAAACACCTCAGTTATGTTGATTTGCCGATTACCAGATGCTATTCAATTTCGCCCCTCCATGTTTCTACACAATAGAGTCGTAAGCCTTTGTTTCGACATTTTACCCCCAGCACACTTTTACCGAGGAAGCGCAAGTCAGTTTGAAGGCAAGGCTCGAAAAACAGTCGTTTTTCATCGGCACTGTATCTTTAGATTTCTAGCCAGAAGTTAAAGTTTACGGCTTCTCTTTACACTCAGTCTCTACATTTCCTTCAATAATAATGTTATTGGATTAACGTCCCACTAACTGCTTTTACGGTTTTTGGAAACGCCAAGGTGCCGGGATTTGTTCCCGCAGGAGTTCTTTTACTTGCCTCTAAAAGTACCGACACGAGGCTGACGTATTTGAGCACCTTCAAATACCACCGGACTGAACCAGGATCGAACCTGCCAAGTTGGGGCCAGAAGGCCAGCACCTCAACGTTCTGAGCCACTCAGCCGGGCTATTTTCCTCCATGTCTTCTGACTTCCAACACACTTCGTTCTATACGATATTGTGCCTTGTTTCAAAAATTATCAGCCACCCACTTGATGCTCTAAAGCCGGTGTTGCCGAGTGATTTAACAACAGCAAGAACTTCAGTCTGTAGCACTGATCCGCTAACCGGAAGATTTTTCGAACGAGCATTGACAAACTATTCCCAGTCTAAATCTTTGATCTCTTCGCTACCTGCTATTTTACCTTTCCTCTTCATTTGTCCATTGTCCTGCATCCACTGCTTAATAACTCCGTCCTTATGCTTTAATTTCTCATAAACATCTGAAATCTATAGCTGAAACATACAGTTTAGAACACTTTCTCTAAGTATTTATATACCTAATTATTGTTTTGATGACAAATTTATTGTCCGAAGTTCTCAATCCTTTCCTAAACCCAGACTGATATGCGGAAAGTACAGAATAATCATCGTTGTTGTTGAGTCATCAGTCCATAGACTGGTTTGATGCAGCCCTCGAGGCCAACCTATCCTGTGCTAAACGTTTCATTTCTACATAACTGCTGCATCCTCCATCTGCTATAATCTGCTTGTAATATTCATACCTTGGTCTACCCCTACCGTTCATACCGCCTACACTTCCTTCAAAAACCAACTGCACAAGTTCTGGGTGTCTTAAGAGGTGTCCTACCATTCTCTCTCTTCATCTCGTCAAATTTAGCCAAATCGATCTCCTCTTACCAATTCGATTCAGTAATCTCTTCATTCGTGATTCGATCTATCAATCTCACCTTTAGCATTCTTCTGTTACACCACATTTCGAAAGATTCTATTATCTTTCTTTCTGAGCTAGTTATCAACCATGTTTCACTTCCATACAACGCCACGCTCCAGACAAAAGTCCTCAAAACGGTCTTTCTAATTCCTATATCAATGTTCGAAGTCAGTAAGTTTCTTTTCTTAAGTTATGCTTTCTTTGCTTGTGCTAGTCTGCAATTTATGTCCTCCTTACTTCCGCCATCGTTAGTTATTTTCTACCCAAGTAACAATATTCGTCTACTTCCTTTAAGACACCATTCCCTAATTTAATATTTCCTGCACCATCTAACTTCGTTCTACTGCACACCATTACTTTTGTTTTGAAATTTATTTATTTTCATCTCGAAATTCCTTACCAAAGACTGTGTCCATACCATTCAGCAGTTTTTCCAGATCTTCTGCAGTCTCAGATAAAATAACGATATCATCAGCAAATCTCAGGGTTTTAATTCACTCTCCTTGGAATGTGATTCCCTTCCCAAATTCCTCTTTGATTTACTTTACTGCCTGTTCTATATAAACATTGAAAAGTAGTGGGGGGAAACTGCAACCTGGCCTCACTCCTTTCTGGACTGTTGATCCTTTTTCAAAGCCGTCGATTCTTATCACTGCAGACTTATTTTTACACAGATTTTATATAATTCTTCGTTCTCGGTATTTGATCCCGATCACCTTAAGAATCTCAAACAGCTTGGTCCAATCAACATTATCGAATCCCTTTTCAATATCTACGAATACCATGTATGTGGGCTTGTTCTCCTTAATTCGATCTTCTATGACCAGGTGTAAAGTCAGGATTGCTTCTCGTGTTCCAACATTTCTTCTGAAGCCAAATTGATTTTCCCCCATTTCAGTTTCAACTTGTCTTTCCATTCTTCTGTAAATAATACGTGTTAAAATGTTGCAGACGTGAGATGCTAAACTAATTGTGGGGTAGTTTTCACACTTGTCAGCACCGGCTTTCTTTGGAACACGTATAATAACATTTTGCCAAAGATCGGATGACATTTCTCCTATCTCATACATCTTACACACTAAATGGAATAACCTCGCCATGCTGGTTTCTCCTAAGGGAGTCAGTAATTCAGGGGAAATGTCATCAGTTCCACGTGCCTTGTTTCTATTTATGTCACTCCAAGCTCTGTCAAATTCTGACCTCAAAATTGGGTCCCCCATTTCATCAGCATCAACAGACTCTTCGTGTTCCATAACCATATCGTCCACGTCTTTACCATGAAACAACTGTTGGATATACTCCTGCCCTCTTCCTGCCTTGTCTTCTTTCTCTAGAAGTGGTTTTCCATCTGACCTCTTAATATTCATACACCTAGTTTTCCTTTCTCTAAAGGTTTCCTTGATTTTCCTGTATGCAGTACCTACCTTTCCTAGGACCATACAACCTTCAACATCATTGCACTTATCCTACAGCCATTCTTCCTTAGCTGTTCTGCACTCTCTATCAACTTCATTCTGCAATCGCCTGTATTCCTTTTTGCCCTCTTCATGTTTTGCATTCTTGTACTTATGTCGTTCATCAGTCAGGTCTAGAATCTCCTGAGTTACCCATTGATCCTTAGGTGATATTTCCTTTCTTCATGTCATTTATTCAGCAGCCCTAGAGACCTCGTTCTTCACGACAGTCCATTCTTCCTCTATTGTATTTCCTTCAGCCTTTTCATTTAGTCCTTGCACAACATGATCCTTCAAACAGTCCTTCACACTCTTTTCGTTCAACTTGTCTAGATTCCACATCCTTGCATTCCTTTCTTCGATTTCTTCGACTTCAGGTGGCATTTCATGACCAACAAGTTGTGGTCAGAGTCCACGTCTGCTCCTGGGAAAGTTTTGTAATCCAGCCCCTGGTTTCTGAATCTCTCCCTAATCATAATGAAGTCTATTTGATACCTCCCAGTGTTTCCACATCTCGTCCACATATACAGCCATCTTTTGCGGTGTTTGAACCAAGTATTAGCAAGGACTAAATTATGTTCGGTGCAGAATTCAACCAGCCGACTTCCTCTTTCATTCATTTGTCCCAATCCAAATTCTCGTACCGCATTAACTTCTCTTCCTTAGCCTACCACTGCATTCCACTCTCCCATCACAATTAGATTCTCCTTGCCTTTTACATATTGTATTAAATCTTCTATCTCTTCGTATATTCTTTCGATTTCTTCATCGTCTGCTTAACTAGTACGCATATAGACTAGCACTATTGTGGTGGGCATAGGTTTGGTGTCTTTCTTGACAACAATAATCCTCTTACTATGCTGGTCGTAGTAGCTTAGTTGCTGCCGTATTTTCTTATCCATTATTAAACCGACTCCTGCATTTCCCCCGTTTGATTTTGTGTTGATAATTCTGTAGTCGCCTGACCAAAAATCCTGCTCTTCCTCCCAAAGTACTTCACTTAAACCAACTACATCTACTGTAACTTTAGTCTATCCATCCCGCTTTTCATATTCTCTAACCTACCACAATGATTCAAACTTCTAACATTACACGCTCCGACTCGTAGAATGTCAGTATCCATCTTCCTGATGATTGTCCCCTCTCGTGTAGTACCCACCCGGAGATCCGAATGGGGGACTATCTTACCCCGGATTATTTTACCCGGGAGGAAGCCATCATTAGTACATCATTCATACAGAGAGAACTGCTTGTACTCGAGAGTTAGTTACGGCTGTAATTTCCCATTGCTTTCAGCCGTATAGCAGTATCAACACAGATAAGCCATGTTGAATATTATTACAAGGCCATAGAAGTACTGCCGCCCTTGTAACTTCCGAAAGGTTGCTACCCCATTTTTGATGAAACATTCCTTAGTCTGGTCTCTCGACAGATACCCATCCGATATGGTTGCACCTGCGGATCGGATATCTGCTTCATTGGGGCACGCAAGCTTCCCCACCGCGGCAAGATCACATGGTTCGCAGGGGAGGGAATCATCATCCGTTCATATTTTGTCTATTTGCTGAGTGTGTCCAATAGAGCAATGCCTCTATAATTATTTGTATTAGATCTCTCCCCCTCCTTTTTGCATATGAGGCATATTACTACTTCTTGCCAAGATTTTGAAATTTTCTTACCATGGAAACTTATGTTAAACATTTTGGTTTTAGTTCCCAACATATAACCCTTGTTACTTCCCTCTTTCCAAAATTCGTAAGTTATTTCAATTATAGCACCTCATTTTCTCCTTTTCCATTTTTTCCTTGCCTCTAATACTTTTACCGTAGGGCAGTGTGTTCTCCAAAGTTGTAAGTTTACTAATCTAATTTTGCAAGTTGCTTTACGTCGCACCGACACAGATAGGTCTTATGGCGACGATGGGACAGGAAAGGGCTAGGAATGGGAAGGAAGCGGCCATGGCTTTAATTAAGGTACAGCCCCAGCATTTGCTTGGTGTGAAAATGGGAAACCACGCAAAACCATCTTCAGGGCTGCCGACAGTGGGGTTCGAACCTACTATCTCCCGAATACTGGATACTGGCCGCACTTAAGCGACTGCAGCTATCGAGCTCGGTTAATCTCATTTTCCTTAGATTCCTATATAGACTGACATCCTAATAATCTCTCAATTTAATCTATCCATTCATCACTGCTTCTACATGCTTGCTTATCAATCTTATTATCTTTGCAAATATTGTTAATATTTTGTTCCTGTTTTTTTGTTTCATTTTCTTTATAACATCCCTTCAGTAACTGTACTTCTTTGGCCTGCCAATATTTTTCTATTTTCACTTAGTATATCATTGTACTCCCTCCGCTCCCTTCAGAATTCTATCCTTGAATCCTGTGATCCCTCATTTCTGTACTTTTTACGGCCCTTATCCCTTCAGATTTCTTTTCCCACATTCATCATTACACCAAAAATGTTCATTACTTTTCCCTTGTCTTTCTTACAACCATATCTCTACCAGCTATTAATGTTACTCTCTCCACCATTTTTATTGCTTCATCAATGTAACTGTGAAATTGCATAATTCACAGGGTATGTGACTGTGCCCGGAATCCACTGTATTCAGTGTTCAGATGAGATTTGTATGACATTCGTACTAACCTTCTCTAAGTGTTATAAATTCGAAACAGTTATGTTCATTTTCATTTTTATCTCAGTCGATGAGTCCTTGTCCTTCTATTCCGTAGACAATGGGTTCTATTTTACTAAATTTGGTGACATCTTAGAGGTTGTTCAAATACGACAACTTCGCGTTGATAGCTTCCAGCACGTTTAAGATCTCCTGGAGAAAAAGTTCGGATATCTCGGCGTCTGTTAAAAACGTTAACCGTTAGCATGGACGACAAACAAAGCATTGTAATAATAATTATTGTAATAATAATAATAATAATAATAATAAAAATTATTATTATTACTATTATTATTATTATTATTATTATTATTATTATTATTATTATTATTATATACAGTAACAATTCATTTGCCAACATCTTCAAGGTGACAGCTAGAACGTGCCCGTATAGCGATATTTTTCAGTCTTTATTTTTACTAATATCAGTTTTATTGAAAGTCAGAAATATCATTACTCCGCTGCAGAAGAATTAAATAGCATAATGGATAATAGCAATAATAACAGTTAATCATAGAATTCCTCCCATTACTGACTTCGAAACTGTGAAGGCACATTCATAGCCAAGCAATTATTTTTACCGGTACCCTTTATAAGGCGTATGATAGGTGATATTTTACATGATTAATATATAAATAAAGCATAGTGGTATAATACTGGAGTGTGCACTTTACATGACAGTGGGCTAGTCCTCGCGTTTCTCGTGCCATTGTTTTATTTCATCCAGGAGAACGAAGGGAAACGGGTAGGCCTACTGAGAAGACATGAAACACCTATCTTGATATAGCACCACCGGATCCTCACATTCTCCCACGCCTGAAGTGACTTCTCCATGGAAATTATTTTGAATCCTTGATTCGTGAATGGTCTGCATGGCTATGACTTTTAAAAAAACCGTACTGAAGAACACATTTTGTTGCTGGACAAGTTCGTGAACAAACTCGACGACAATGCGAAAATACAGTGACTTTTTAACTTTAACCTACATATATCCTCGGTTACATGATTTATATACGCCCATAAATAAATTAACTATTAATTAATGACTTCCTCTTATATATATCCATATCAAATACTGGGTCTAGTTTACAGTGTTCTTCTTTCATTTCACATAGGTACTATTTGTGTATTCGTACAACTGAACACATGCTAAGGCTGAGGAATTATTAAATTTTGCATTCGAGGACGAGTCAAATGAAGCCATAAAAATGTTATTTAAAAATGCGAAAAGCCACGCAGTGGTTCTTCTATTCGTTGGCAATACTGCTACAAAATACATTAGGTATAAATTATCCTATACGTTGCAGCACTCCCCAGATAAGCAAACACCATTTAAATAACAGTATGACAAAGCCACCCAACTTCAGATAAGCGTGAAAGAAGAACAGTGGCCTGTTATTCAATTTCGGGGTAGTAAAGGTCTGAAATCAATTAAAATTAATCGATGAATGACGATTCAATATCCTGATCTAAGTTTGTCACAACAACAGTAGCTACCATTCAATACCTGAATTTCTGGTATATTCCACCATATTCACCTGAACTCGCCAATAGTTATTACAACGCGTTTGGGCGGCTCAAGGAAGCACTGGGAGCAAAGTTGTTACGTTTTGATGAAGATGAAGGATTAAGGTTGTGCGCGAGAGGATGCGGACAATCAAAACAAATATTTCTAAAGGATTTCATGCACTTTGTAACCGCTAATTGAAGTTTTCATTTGACTCGCCTTCTATTACATATTTTGTAAACTAAAGACGTTCACTTGAACGACTTCTGCGTATAGTATATACTAATTCCATTATTATATTCTTTTCACGTTTATCTTTCAGATCTCCACTGAAGCCAAGCTCACTATATTCTCAGCTCTAGCCATCAGTATGATCATCGGCAACATCCATGACGAGTTTACTATAGTGGCCGCTAGAGAGCGTCTCTGCGCTCACGCAAAGTAAGTACCTAGTGTTCTGTCCAAGGAGTATTATGTTTGAAAGTGGAATATCATCCCTTTTGCAGATTTTAAAGAGACGTCCCTTACTATTTGTTTATTATTGGAAAATGGATTAAGGTATGCGTGTTATAAGTGAAATGAGGAGTCATTCATGAGCATCCACTTTTCCTACAGTAACAGTTTTTAATGCGTGAAACGTTACTGCCATTTACTCCTCATCAAGTATAAGTCATTTTGATGACTCTCTTCTTCAAAACTTACTTCACCATATCGTTCACGATGAGGAGTCATCCACGAGCATCTACCGTTTATTCTGCCCGATAATATAACAGTTGTTGTTTATTGTCTTTAAAAATAAGGACGCCTTGTTATAGAGCATTTTGTTTATTGATGATATATCTAAAGTACGCTAACAAAATATTGTAGTTTATAGTTATAAATGATTGACTTATGAAAGTTAACTAATTCCTCTCATTTGTTCAGCTAATTAGAATTCAATTGAGCAATGTTTGCGCCATCTGATTTTATCAGTAATCCAGTCATCGTAATACAGTTTTTCCTCAAGATAATTTGATAGTACCTCATTGATGTTGTGCTGGAGAATGCTTCAACAAGAAGCTTCACGTGCCAGCAAGGGGACGTTGAATGTGTTTCCAAAGGGAACCTTTATTTACCTTGCAGCGACACTCACACTAACATTTCTCTATATGACTGCAATTTACTCTCTCACACGTACAAGTGCAACACTGCAAACATTGTCATAAACCACACGCGGTTCTAACATTGACTGGTGGTCTTAAAATTTTCAACTTGGGCCAAAAACGTGTTGGAGTTGTTGACCTCACTGCGCATCTCGCCGAGCATCTCGCCAGGCACCTCGCACCTCGCCTCACCACAACATACTGAAGCATTTCTCCTCGCCACACTTCCCGTCATTTATTACATTTAGTCAATAAGCGAGTTGCTTTCAGAGAACATTGAAGGGGATACTGAGATGCTTACATACTCTGACAGTGATAGAGATTTATCTGCAAGTAATGGAGTAGAGTCGTGGTTACTTTCTAGTATAGTACAAGACGAAAATATAGCCTACATCCAGTCACTGAGGAACGAACCAAAAAGGGAGAATTCTATAAATTGTATCAGGGGCTTAAAATGTACCTGCGTAGATTTTATAATATTTAAGCATGTCTCAGTCAACGTTTAATTGTATATTGAAGCTAGCAGAACCTACAATCCAAAAAAATGCACACTAACATACTCGTACACCAGCAACCAGAAAGTTTGATGGTGACGAAAGTTTGATGGTGACTTTCACGAAATTGATTATAATAACAATCTATAATTTACATGCAAATGAAATCATCCACTCTTGCACTCCCAGCAATACTTCTCAATCATACAGTCTAAGAAATACAAATTCTTTGAAGAATAAATAAAGTGTGCTGTACAAAAGTATAAACGAAAAATACTGCAACTGCTATTACTGATATTAATAATAATAATAATAATAATAATAATAATAATAATAATGGGTTTAGAATGAACTTGGTTAATCAAATCAAAAATACACTATGACAAAATTTACTCATTATATTCACTGTTAGCCTTTATTAATTTAATTTGTATTAATGGTTGTTAAGATTCGGTTTGATTTATATCCTTATGATGTACCCTGAAATTGTGCTGGATTTGTTGGGGTATTGTTGAATACATTCCCTACGGCAAATGGCATATAAAACTGCCCACTGGCAAGGAATTCAAGGAGATTGCGGAATCATTTCATCATAAGTTTTTTCGAACTACAGAATCTAGGTACAATTGACGAAGGACACACTCGATTTAAGTGCCCGTTTCGGTCGGGAACAAAGTAATTTAATTTAAACAATATTTTTCCTTTGTTATGCAGGCAATTATTGATGCCAACTGTAAATTAATTTTAATTAAAATGGGAGCATATAGAACACAGAGTGATGACGGTAATTTCTGGAGCTCGGTAATTTACAAATTAAGGGAAAAGCTCGCACTAAATATCCCTGCTGAAGAATTTCTTCCGAGTTGGAATATGAGAACGTCTTATGCGCCATTTGTTAAAGAATTTGTTGAAACATCAATATGAAGAGAAGGAGCTATTTAATAAGAAACTTTCTGTGGTACCAAAACCGGTGGAATGCAACTTTGGAATAGTATCTGCGAAATGAGAATATTGCACAAAGCAACAGAAACGCTCTGGAACTGCAGAAGCTATTGTTAAAAATTATTTGATTTCTCCTCAATACAGTAATTGACAGAGATAATTTACATTTTTATTCTGTTTCTCGTTTCATTTTTCCTTAATTCCATGCATGAGTAAACAGAACATAATAAATGGAAGCCAATATAGCGGACTATTCATCATTGTTATGTGTGGCACTACAATTAGCTGCAAAACCTTTCAACATTTATCTAGAACGTATCTGTTATGATGATAATTTCATATAGCAGTTTTGCGGAAAATTTCGCTTATTAATCGCCTCTTATCCACGGGTACAGTGTTATGACACATGGCCATCAACATGACAATACTGCGTTATCGCATAGAGGGGACGATGGAGTGACGTTGTGACAACCAATCACAACGCAAGTTCCAGACAGCTGCATCCTGAAATACCAAACCAATTTTATTCTTGGTGAACGTCGAGGTGCGTGGCGAGGTGTACGGCTCCAACATGTTTCGACTCATTTGGTACTGTTGGTTTGTTCCCACATTGCCACACTGGAGATGCGCGGAGTGGTGAACAACTCCAACATATTTTTGCTTAACTATTACGAACAGGAAGAAGGGCAACACCGTAATGCATCTGAAAGTCATATCATGCTTCCATAGCCAAGTGACAGGTTTTTACGGTCACTGGTCAACTTCCCCAGCGTAATAGTTACCACTCCTTGGAGGCTCGGGTTCGATTCGTGGCCCTGTCAGTAATTTAGAATTGACAGGGTAGTTTATACGTAATTAACAAAGTGATTGAAATTTATCTTAATGTATATCAAATGAGAATTATTTTAGGCTAGTGCCTATTTTCGATATAAACCCTATCCCTGAATTACAAGAACTCCGTGCAATGATCCAGTCTTCTTCATTATCTATGAGCTTATCTAATCCAATTACATCGTAATCATCGCATGAGTGTTGTAATACTTACTTTCTGGTGTCGGCAGAGAAGTGGTAGTGTTGTATTACAGTGCTGTGATGTCTTCAAGTCATTGACTTCAGATGCTATCTATCATTTCTTTGGCAATTCTTTTTTACAAATGTTCCATCGATACTAAACCTAAAAGGAGCATACAAATCAAGGTTACAACACCAATCTTATAAATCATGTGTCACGATATTGGTCAAAGACGACCAGACTGAGCAGAAATTGCGACACTGGTTTGCATGCCTTGTGTTTTGTTGCACATGGCACACAGGAATAGGTGCAATGCTTTAGGACATTTCTGATTTACGTGATTATGTGGCAAGTGATTTATAAGATTATCTAAGAGTTTGGCAGTAATGTGTTGTATTGATGAATATTCTCTTGTTAAAATGGAACAGAGTGGATATTCTACACATCCTAGCATTCTACATAGTCTGCCATATTTATTCCAATATTCTCCCCTGAAGCTTACTTTCCTATATGTAGGACACCCTCGTTTACACTACGGAATGTTTAAATTACTTCACGCCTGTTAGAGACGTTTATAGGTGACTCCATTGAATACATATTTGGGAAAAGCCCTATGAATCCACGAAAGATAAATTTCAGGCCTATCTCGGTTTTAAATTCCACTGACATTGACACATCATTTTCGAGAGGACCCTGACCTGTGCAGTGAAAATGTGACTTCATTTCTTCTATCCGACAGGGTTTGAAATAAACGCTCTGCGTGTTCGCCGTTAAATATCTGTGAAACAGTGTGCTGATCTAACGGAAAGTCCTTCCGAAACTGAGCAGAAAAGTAAGTCAAATTTAATCTGAATTCATTCTCAAGAAAACTGCAGTCGCAGATGAAATGTGCTTACAACAGTAAGCTTACCTGCATCACAATTATCAAATATTAGTTTACAATTTATTGTCGTGGGACTTCAGTTCATCTGAAAATCCTAGTTATAGACACAAAAATGATATCATTCTGTAATGCCATAATACCTATTCACATTAGTCCATTCAAGCATTAAGCCCAATGAAAGTGTAGATGTTAACAGTGACGTTTACTGCCACGCTATATTTGCGTAACAGACGACTAGCTAAATTTGACTTGTAAAATTGTCTGCAGAGACCTGCCATTGCGCTGTGAGGGTTGTTCCAAATAACACCCAAAACAACTTTTTCGTTGTAATTAGACGTCATTGGTGTGTCTGTGACAGCAAGGAGTTTCAATCAAAGTGAGAGTGATTTTACCCACTCAAACGTTAGTATGTGCGCTTGTGTTGTGGAGAGGTGTGACAAGCACTGCCGCTGTCTGATCGTCACACATGCCCTCTGTTTATTCCCTTCCAACTCTGTCCGTTGCACATCATTTTTGTATGGTTATTTGGATTTAATACAATTCACTGAAAGCAATTTCGGTGATATTTGAAGGCATTCGAATACATCAGACCCATGCCGGTAGATTTACTAGCAAGTAAACTAACTCCCGTGGAACAAAATTCCGGCACCTCGGCGTCTTCGAAAACCGTAGAAGTACTTAGTGGGAAGTAAAAATGATAACATTTTTATTATTAATTTACTGAAAGATTTTCCGATACTCAGCACACAGGGAATGATTGGTATGCTCTGATACAAGCATTTTCCTAGGGTTGAACAAAATACAATTTACCTCCGTTTATTGTAATAAGTGAAGCACTATTTCTTTGCCAGTTTATGTCATCTACAAATATTATTGGTGTATTCAATTGATTTTTCTTCTAAGTTTTATTAGGATAATTATAGTTGTGTAAAACATACTTATCTACCTACCAGCACGACAGTGCACAGGTATGATATATAGTGGAATAAGGGTCAGAAAAGCATCATATTAACAACGCTCAGGCACTATGAATTCGTAAGAGGACAGTGATCTTCTTGGCATCGGCACCAACACATCATGTTTTTGCACGAAACTTCCGATACGGCAACACTACGGAACAAGTTGCTTCTCCCACCATGAGAATAGCACTCTACTAGTCTGTTGCTAACTCTTGCGTGCTCCGAGTGAATCAACGTCCTTCCGAGACCACTTCAGTTGAAATTTCTTGACTGGGAGTAGACATGCTTCCAAGTGACTCAGTACAACGCAAGCTTTCAAACATCGTCACGAACAGAGCGTCGCTCTTTATCCACCATGAGAACTATTCTGATCGAGGCGTTGCACTTACTGTCTTCGTATGTAAATAACATGTCAACGAATGTAGTATTAAGTAGGGGCCTACCTATTTAACTGCACTTTGGCATTTAATGTTATATAGTATTAAACATCGTAATATAACACATTATTTGGAACACATTTCAATCAAAAATGTTTTTATGACTACCGGGATATGTGAAATGTGTTAGAGAACTATTTTTCTTAAATACCTATATTCTTTTTCAAATCCTTGTTCCTACTTTCTTTAATGGAATGCGGAGTTTGAATCATCAAATAAGTTACATTGATCCTGAGCTCTCTGCACATAAATATTTTACACCATAAAAGCATGTTTGGTAGGGCTGGAAGGTTTCGCCGTTAACTCCCCTAAACTCTGTATTCTTCTCCTTTCTTCTTTCAACATCTTGGATGGCAATTCATTGTAATACCACTCTTAGTGTTTATTTAATATGCCTAAAGTGAATACTTCAGTCGCTGAAAATCAGTGATTTCAGAATTTGGTGACGAAATATTCAGTAATGGTGGGATTCTTTTATTCTGTAAATGATGCACGGTGAAAGTAACGGCTGAAGAGCGTTTCTCGAAAGTACCCACGTCAAAATAGGGAACGTGAGTTTCCACGTGGAGTGTTGACAGACCCCCATAATTTTCTGGTATTTAAGAACCCTAAAATGAAATATAGTCTTGTGCAAATATATTATTATCCCTTACATTCTACCACAAAATTAAAAAATGCAATTATCACCCCACAATACCAGTACTGCATAACATAGTTCATAAAAATGCACATTCATTCGCCATCACTTTCTATCTCGTGGCTGGCTTTCATCACATATAGAGTTTATGTGGTTCAGGTACTTTTCTGTAACATTTGCAACAATATGTCTTCGTTTTTGCACCTTTCATTCTTGGGCGAACAATGCATCTTGATTTAGAAACAATTTTGTTGAGGCGATCCCAGCTGCTTCAACCTTTTCTTCTCCACGTATCTCAGCAGCTTTCTGACGCAGAGTACATGGCACATGAGAGCCTGTACTCCTCTTCCGCAGTTTGTCATTTAATGAAATGAAATGTCGTATGGCTTTTAGTGCCGGGATATCCCAGGACGGGTTCGGCTCGCCAGGTGCAGGTCTTTCTATTTGACTCCCGTAGGCGACCTGCGCGTCGTGATGAGGATGAAATGATGATGAAGACAACACATACACCCAGCCCCCGTGCCATTGGAATTAACCAACTAAGGTTAAAATCCCCGACCCGGCCGGGAATCGAACCCGGGACCCTCTGAAGCGAAGGCCAGTACGCTGGCCGTTCACCCAACGGGTCGGACATATCATTTAATAACTGAAATAAATAATTGTAAGAATTTTCTTCGCGTTACTCTCTTTTAATGGCTGTTTACTGTGTACAAAATCTGATTGTTGATACCTGCGACACCAAGAACGTGAAAGGAAGTGACTATCGGCCATCATCTAGTATTTCTTGCAGTAGAGTATGTCCCGCTAACCTCGTCAACAACATCTACACCGCCTTTAAGTTGTAGAAAGTGTTGATGATAGATTTCTTTTCAGGTCCAGTATTCTCATCAATGGAATTGTCTTCCAAATGCATACTTGAAATGAGTAAAATATGTTTACCCCTCTTGGGTATGTATGATACCAAAGTCATATCATTTTAGTACGCGAAGAGTGAAGACTTCACTTCCCGCTTTTTTGTCTCAGTGAGTTCTTCAGGAAGCTCCCGTTTATTGCTCCTGAGTGTGCCAACATAGGTTAGACTTTTCTGTAGAAGGCTTCTAGGGAGCGGCACACTGGAAAACCAGTTGTCCGTAGTAATGTTTCTTCCCGAACCCTCAATTGGCCGCACTGCTCGCATAAGTACATCCATTGGGGAAAATGAGAACCTGCACGGTGCTGCATATTGTTTACCAAGATATACACTGACTGACAGAGCAAATGCAACACCAAGGAGGAGTGGTTCGAAAGAGATGAAAGTTGGGAAAAAAACAGAGACGACACGGACGAATAATTGATGTTTATTTCAAACCGATATGCAGGTTACACAATGCGCACGGCATCGACTCAGTAGGATGTAGGACCACCGCGAGCGGAGATGCACGCAGAAACACGTCGAGGTACAGAGTCAATAAGAGGGCGAATGGTGTCCTGAGGGATGGTTCTCCATTCTCTGTCAACCATTTGCCACAGTTGGTCATCCGTACGAGGCTGGGGCAGAGTTTGCAAACGGCGTCCAATGAGATCCCACACGTGTTCGATTGGTGAGAGATCCGGAGAGTACGCTGGCCACGGAAGCATCTGTACACCTCGTAGAGCCTGTTGGGAGATGCGAGCAGTGTGTGGGCGGGCATTATCCTGATGAAACAGAGCATTGGGCAGCCCCTGAAGGTACGGGAGTGCCACCGGCCGCAGCACATGCTGCACGTAGCGGTGGGCATTTAACGTGCCTTGAATACGCACTGGAGGTGACGTGGAATCATACGCAATAGCGCCCCAAACCATGATGCCGCGTTGTCTAGCGGTAGGGCGCTCCACAGTTACTGCCGGATTTGACCTTTCTCCACGCCGACGCCACACTCGTCTGCGGTGACTATCACTGACAGAACAGAAGCGTGACTCATCGGAGAACACGACGTTCCGCCATTCCCTCATCCAAGTCGCTCTAGCCCGGCACCATGCCAGGAGTGCACGTCTATGCTGTGGAGTCAATGGTAGTCTTCTGAGCGGACGCCGGGAGTGCAGGCCTCCTTCAACCAATCGACGGGAAATTGTTCTGGTCGATATTGGAACAGCCAGGGTGTCTTGCACATGCTGAAGAATGGCGGTTGACGTGGCGTGCGGGGCTGCCACCGCTTGGCGGCGAATGCGCCGATCCTCGCGTGCTGACGTCACTCGGGCTGCGCCTGGACCCCTCGCACGTGCCACATGTCCCTGCGCCAACCACCTTCGCCACAGGTGCTGCACCGTGGACACATCCCTATGGGTATCGGCTGCGATTTGACGAAGCGACCAACCTGCCCTTCTCAGCCCGATCACCATACCCCTCGTAAAGTCGTCTGTCTGCTGGAAATGCCTCCGTTGACGGCGGCCTGGCATTCTTAGCTATACACGTGTCCTGTGGCACACGACAACACGTTCTACAATGACTGTCGGCTGAGAAATCACGGTACGAAGTGGGCCATTCGCCAATGCCGTGTCCCATTTATCGTTCGCTACGTGCGCAGCACAGCGGTGCATTTCACATCATGAGCATACCTCAGTGACGTCAGTCTACCCTGCAATTGGCATAAAGTTTTGACCACTCCTTCTTGGTGTTGCATTTGCTCTGTCAGTCAGTGTATCTCCATGTTCAGTGTGTACCATCTCCTGGAATCAACCATTGTAAATATCTTTAGTCCATACTTGGATGGCTTGTTGGGAATGTACTGTCTAAATGAACATCTTCCTCTAAAGGCAACTAATTGCTCATCAATGGTGTAATATTTAGAAAGAATATAGTTATTTTGTGAATTAGTTACAAGCATGTTGAAACATTCTTGTACAGGGGCAAGTTTATCATATTTCTTTCTATAATCTCGAAAACTGACATCGTCCATACGCAAACATTGTAGTAAGAATATAAATCGATTGTAAATCATCGTAATACGGAAAATATCCATACCTACGAGTATTTTATCGTCCCACAAGTCTATAAGATTCTGAAGACCCGAGAGTAAAGAACCAGCTATAATCAAAAGTCCTATGAGAGCTTTCATTTCTGTCTAATCTGTTTTGTAGACAGCATTTTGTCAGCATTTTTTATCACAAATGTTACCTATTTTTTGTGTTTGTATATACTGGTAACATGGATATCATTTGGGGATCTACAAGCTTCGAAAAATATTATATGGGTCTTTACATGCTCTTGCTTCAGATTTTACACCTGGTAAGTGAGTAACAATGTTTTGTTTTCATGTTCTAACATTTCTGTTAGCCGGTCCTTTCCTCCGCTTTGTTTGCTTGTCTCTACCACTGTCTGCCTTGTCACCACTGGCAACACATACATCATCATAAGTAACAGTTTCTTCGTCACTAAACCGAGCTCGATAGCTGTAGTCGCTTAAGTGCGGCCAGTATCCAGTATTCGGGAGATAGTAGGTTCGAACCCCACTGTCGGCAGCCCTGAAAATGGTTTTCCGTGGTTTCCTATTTTCACACCAGGCAAATGCTGTGGCTGTACCTTAGTTAAGGCCACACGGCCGCTTCCTTCCCACTCCTAGCCCTTCCCTGTCCCATCGTCGCCATAAGACCTATCTCTGTCGGAGCGACGTAAAGCAACTAGCAAGAAAAGCTTCGTCACTAAATAATGACGATGCATGAGATGTAGACGATACACTTTCCGCGTCTGGCACTTCACAATTGTTATCCGATTCGGAATGAGAAGTCTCATCATCATCTGTTCTTCCTCTTCAAATGAATCTTCAAACATATTTCGTATTCTTGCTACTTCTGTGTCGTCCATCGTGCTCCAAAATTAAATATGTTACCGGATAAAATAACTAATTTACAAAGAATGCAGTGCTAAGTGTAAGCTGATATAAAAGTTTTTATAAACAAAGTATAATTAAAATAACTCATAAACGAGTATCTTATAAAAAGCAGAACCAATAGGCAATGTAACTTCAGTAAGTAACGACATTTCTTACCTAAAACTAATATGATGTGCTGAGTGAGAATTGTTGCGTCTGTTACCAGATGGGGATCTACCAGACCCGCAGCTGGAATTTGATGAAGAAGTCATATTTCATGTTTTCTTTATTTCTTCAATCAGAAACGCAAGAATATTTCGAAATTTCTAGGTCCGAGAAATCCACCCCATATTGAAAGAAAACAAACCCCATTGCGCATGGGCCATGGCTTATCAGGCGACCGCTGCTCAGCCCGAAGGCCTGCAGATTACGAAGTGAAGTGTGATCAGCACAACGAATCCTCGCAGCCGTTATTCTTGGCTTTCTAGACCGGGGCCCCCATCTTACCGTCAGATAGGTAGAAATCCCTCACCTGACCGGGAATCTAACCCGGGACCTCTGTGTAAGAGGCGCCCTACCCCTACATCGTGTGGCCGGCGATGGAGAGAAAGATTGTAAAAACAGAACTATTAGACAGTACCGTATGGCTGATAAGTGAAGCATGTGAGAGTTTTTATAAAGTAATTACGATAGGTGGAAAATGGTAAATTAAAATGTAAACAGATTGTGCGATGGATTTAAAGCAATTGTTGAGGAATGTGGAAACAAGTGGAAACCTGTAAAGGTTGTAAGAAATATTAAAGACGCGCTATGTAATTACAGAGAAGTAAAGAGGCTAAGAAGGACGTGCAGGGTGGGAAGAAATAGAGTTAGAAATGGTTGTGGAAGTAAGGAGAAACTTATATAACTTGCTTGGAAGTTGAATGTAGCGAAAAGGGCAGTTAAAGACAACATGATGGAAAACATTATTGCCATTCATACAAATTTTAGTGAAAAATGAAAGGCTTTGTACTGGAACTTTAAGGCAGAAATAGGTTCCAGGAATATCATTATTGAACGAGGGGAGTGAACATGTAAGGATGTACACAAGGCAGAAGTATTCAGTCACCAGTATGTAAATGTTCTTGGTTGCAAGGATCTTGTCGAGAAAGGGTAGATGGCTAATACACCGAAGTATTAAAATTTACCTACGATAACAAAGAGAGTAATAAATAAATCGTCCGTCCTCCAATGAGGGTGTACATTCGGACCCGGAATATATTCAGGTTACAGTTTCAATAGAATTTACAAACATAAAAAGAGTAGAAATGTATCATTGTTAATTCTGTTATTGCCTTCTCTTTTAGAGGAGAATTGAAAATTATGTAAGGAGGTACAGATGGAAATGTGTGGTCTGTAGAAAGTCCCTCAAAATTTGTTTTACAGTTTTTTCTATTCCGCACAATGGAACTTTCAAATTTTGAATTAGGTTGATTTCTAACTAGGTGCTTCGTGCTCCTCTTGCCACTGAAAATCCATCGATCGAGAGCTATTTTGTACTTTACTGACAGGAAAATTATGCTTGGTATACAAATAGCTTGTTTATGTAGGTCCATATCCTGAGCCGGATTCGAGTCTCTTTAAAAAACCATTGCTATACTGTCCTTTCGGCTGATGGCTATGATGTCAGTCCTCAGATTATAGTCATCGGCATGGATGCGGTAAGCATCCTCGTGTACCTCCCGTCCACGCTGTCTCAAGGCTTTGGCAATCGATGTTCTTACACGGTGATGGCGATTGCTGCGGATTAGTTCAGCGTTCCGGCAGAATCCCAGCATATGTCCGAGGGTCTCTGACTGCAGTGAGGTTGCATGATATCTTCACTGCTTTTATGTATTCAGAAGAGGATATAGACGATTTATGCGTCATCTAGAAATTTGTTTTTGGGCAGAGTGAATATAAAACCACTCCCTTTCCTTTATGTGCTGGGCCGATGACCTTCGATGTTAGGCCCCTTAAAAAAACAAGCATCATCATCATCACCTTTATGTGTTAACTGTTACCGCAAATGAAAGGATCTATTTCTCATAATCTCATGTAGTTTTCTTCCGTTAAACTTTGGGGTCAGACCTTCGTTATGTATGTCAAGTGTGTAGATTGCCATATCTTGTTCCTCAGGCAACTTCCTTATATACTGTAAATGAACATCCTGAATATGGAGTAAGCGATTAAAGATATTATAATGCTGTGTACTATCTTACTATTCTACGCAAATTATGCCCATTCTTCAGACCTTCCTGGCACAATAAGATGGTACAAAAGTTGAAAACAAGAAAGGTAGCTGGAATTGATAAGAATTATGGTGATATACCAAACTCAATGGGTTGGGATATGGTACCATATATTAAGTACTCATTTGATTACTGCTTCCATGAAGAGCTATACCAGATGAATGGAGAGTTGCTATAGTAGCACCCGGGTATAAAGAAAAGGGTGATAAACATAAAGCCGAAAACTACAGGCCAGTCAGTTTGACATGTGTTGCACGGAAGCTTTGGAAAAGCATTCCTTCTGATGATATTATACATATTTACAAAATGAGTAACTGGTTCGATAGAAGGCAGTTCGGATTTAGGAAAGGTTATTCCACTCAGGCTCAACTTGTAGGATTCCAGCAAGATATAGCAGATATCTTGGATTCAGGAGGTAAAATGAACTGTATCATGATTGTCCTATCTTTGATGTTCGATAGGGTAGACCATGGGAGACGCCTGGTAAAAATGACTGCAATAGGACTATACAAAAGAGTGACTGAATGGGTGGCTATATTTCTAGAAAATAGAACTCAGAGAATTAGATTAGTTGAAACATTACCTGATTCTGTAATTCCTCAATGCAATTAGATTAGGTGAAACATTACCTGGTTCTTTAATTCCTCAAGGCAATATTATTCGACACTTATTTTTTCTTATATATACATATAAATTATATGAGTAAAGATTCGGAACCGGATATAAGACCTTTTGCGGATGATTTTATAGGGTATAGAATAATAAATACGTTACAATAGAAAGAGTTCGACAGTGTCGTGAGGTAGACATCAGGCAATGGTATGATGATAAACAGAGTGAAAAGTCAGGCTGTGAGTTTCACAAATAGGTGAAGTCCTCTCAGTTTTAATTACTGCGTTGGTGGGGGTGGGGGTGTACCTTATCGGGATCACTGTAAGTACCTAGGCGTTAATATAAGGAAAGATCTTCATTGGGGTAATCACATAAACGAGATTGTATATAGAGGTTAAAAATTTCATCACATGGTTATGAGATTTTTTAGGGATTGCAGTAAGGATGTAAAGGAGAGAACAATGAAAGTCTCTGGTACGTCCCCCACTAGAGTATGGTTCCAGCGTATGAGGCCCTCACCAGGATTACATGATTCGAGAACTGGAAGAAATCCAAATAAAAGCAGCTCGATTTGTTCTGAGTGATTTCCGACAAAAGTGTAGCGTTAGGAAAATGTTGCAAATTTTGGGCTGGGAAGGCTTGGGAGAAATGAGAGGAGCTGCACGACGAAGCGGTATGCACCGGAATGTCAGCGGAGTGAGGGCGTGGAATGACATTTGAATGTTGTTTTTAAAAGTAGGAAATATCCCAGTATGAAATAAAGCTGGAATTCAAGAGGACAAATTGGGGCAAATATTCGTTTATAGGAAGAGGATTTAGGGATTGGAGTAACTCACCAAGGGAGATGTTCGATAAATTTCCAGATTCTTTGCAATTATTTAAGAAATTATTGGATAAACCACGTCGAGGGAATCTGCCCCTGGGTGACTTCCCTAAATGCATATCATTGATTGATTGATTGATTGATTGATTGATTGATTGATTGATTGATTGATTGATTGATTGATTGATTGATTGATTGATTGATTGATTGATTGATTGATTGATTGATTGATTGATTGATTGATTGATTGATTGATTGATTGATTGATTGATTGATTGATTGATTGATTGATTGATTGATTGATTGATTGATTGATTGATTGAAACAATCGTAACGTATCGTCTAAAATTGCCGACGGTATAAGAAGTTTATATTTTTACGAGGGTTGGTTAAATAAATGGACAAGCTTCTGCCGGGGTATACTACTCTCTCTAATGTTCGGATGTCCCGCCTGGGCAATGCACGGGAGCGACTGCTATAGCGCTTGGCCGTTCACTCGCGCAGCATATCAGATATCCCCCGCACATCAGTTGCACTATACTATAGCTGCGAGTTCGGAAACCTGGACAAACTTGGATGTACGCAGTGTGATGTTTTACTTTTTATTTTATTGCTTGCTACTAAGGAGCACCAAATATGAGGAAATTTGTAGGCAATTCGTCAAGATACATGGTCTAACGAGACGCCTTAGAAACGTGTGCGGTTTATTGTGCACTGGCTTCGATGACGGGAGAAGAGACGAGGAGGATGAGCACAACCTGGGCCGTCCAAGTACATTCACCATATATGACAACGCATACCGTATGAAGTTCTGATTCAAGACGATAGAGGCATTCTAGTTCGTGACACTCCCAACGATCTAAACATCTCATTGGGCACTGTGCGTAATCTTTTGCGTGTGCAACTGGGGGTGCCGTGGCAACTAACAGACGTGCATGAAGTCGCTGTGATATGTCTTTCTCTTCTGCACTCGATGGAGTTTCATGAGGAAGTGATGGCATTCTGTGCCGTATTGTTGCAGAAGATGAAACATGGAGGCATTAACTGTCGTCAGAGACGAAATAAGCAAGACAAGGAAACATGCCTCGTTCCTATCGTCCAATAACCTCAGAACAACGGCATCAGGGAAGATAGTTATGGCAACGGCCTTTTCGGGCTGCTGGTTGTTTCCTTCTCCAGGACAGACGATGACCGCTGCCAGGTACTATACCACAATACAGTGGCTGCGGGAGGAAATTCATCGCAAACGATCGAGACTGCTATGCGTTGCTGCACGATAAAGCCAGAACGCACGCAGCCAACAAATCGCGTGAACTTTTACTACACTACTGGTCTGAGGTACCGGTTCATATTTCTTCCAGCCCCGTCCTGATACCCAGTGATTTTCATATTTTCGGATCATTAAATAAACACCTGGGTGGCCAACGATTCACAATCGACGATGATGTGTAGGTCCTTGCGTAGCTTCAGAGGCTTGGAACGGAGTTCTTCTAGCTAACTTCGATTGCTTGGTGACTATGTGGAAAGGTAATCTGTATCGGGCTGCACTATGGCTGATATATATATGTGCGTGTTGAATACAGTGTTTCAGTGAGTGGGCTTGTTGCTTTATTTCATAAACCGCCCTAGTATGTGACTTTGTGTCCATATGTATTTGCTGCATTCTATATTTCAGGCGTTATGAATTGGGAAGAATTAACGCTAGTGAGATAACAAATAGCGACCCTTCTTGATGACAGTTCGTACGCCCGTACAATGCACGGTGTCTATAGTTACTGATATAATTTTCTTGTTTATGATAAGTGACAAATAGAAAGACGTAGGAAGTATTAACCTAAACATAATCGTGTTATCAACGAAGTAAGATTGAATCTATCTCATTAAATACACTAGTATCCAAAAGTTAAGCATAAGTTACGTGTAAGCAGGGCAACAGGAAATATACCGCAAATCGCACGACATATGCACCTACCAACCTTACGTGTTCGCTTTGTATAGGAAAGGAGTGTTCCCTCAGTCGTGTTTGCCCTGTTATAGTGTGCGGAGTGTAGCCTCGTGGTGAACGTGATAACATAATGGCACAACGACGCCATTTGGACCCCGTTTTTCTGGGTAGAATACTCGGCCGCCTGGAAGCAGGCCAGACAAAGATCGAAGTCGCCGTATCATTGAATGTGCGACAGAGTGTCAATTCCAGGCTTTGGAGACGATTTCGAGACACAGGAGATGTTAGTCGTAGGCCAGTGCCAGGTCGACCAAGGGTAACCACCCCACAGCAGGACCATACCTGGCCTTAACCGCCCGACGAAATCGGAGTGCACCTGCAAGACAATTGTCGGCGTAGCTTGCAGCCGTCTCAGGGGTTGCAGTTTCCCGGCAAATTGTGTACTGGAGGCTCAGATCAGCAGGGCTGTTTGCCCGACGTCCAGCGGTGTGCGTCTCGCTCACTCCAGCACAGAGACGGGCCCGTTTACTGTGGAGCCGTCAACATCGAAACTGGACCATGAATGAATGGAGGCATGTGCTCTACATCTACACAGATGAATCCCGCTTCAGTTTGCAGAACGATTCCCGTCGCACATTAATCTGGAGAGAATCAGGTAGCCGGTACAACCACAGGAACATCGTCGAACGGGACCAGTATGGTGGTGGTGGCGTCAAGGTGTGGGGTGGCATCATGTTCAGTGGCCGTACGGACATGCACATCTTCATGGGTGGTCCTAGGAACACTGTTAACGCTTGAACATCGAGGGATGAGGTACAGAGACCACATGTTCGACTCTTCCGAGGTGCGGTTGTTCCAGACTTCCTCTTGATGGACGATAATGCCCGACCGCACCGCGTTGCTCTGGTGGATGAATTTCTGGCTGGGGAAGACTTTCATCGCATGGACTGTCCAGCGAGGTTATCGAATCTGAATCCTATAGAACATGCTTGGGATGCATTGGGGACGCGAATTGCATCCCGTCAGCCTCCACCAAGGACCCTCCAAGACCTTCGCATTGCCCTTTCGGAGGAATGGGATCGACTGCCACAAGAGCTCTTGGACCATCTGATAGAGAGCATGCCACGTCGCTGCGAAGCATGTGTGGCCATTTGGGGTAACCATACATCCTATTAATAGCATATTTTGTTGTGGAAGACATTGCCAAGTTTTTTTAGTTGTTTTCAAAGGTGTACATTAGCTATCAGTACCTTTCTGACATTGTTTTTTGGACAAGTTGTGTGACATGTGGTGTGTGAGTCAGCTTCCGTTTGTTCAGCAATCCGTCTGACGTTCCTATCGGGCTGTATGGCCTCGTTTAGTGATTATGCTTAACTTTTGGACGCTTGTGTATAAGAAATACGCGGAGACCCCATGACTTGGCCTACGAAGCCTCGACAAAATTACACATAGTTACCTAGTTCAATTAAGAGACTTACGACAACACGCCAGATACATTCATTTCTTGAACAGCTGTAAATATATCGCGACATAATTAGAGGATCATATGCTGCGTACTGTGACATTTCCTATAATGTTTCACTTTGGAACATGTTGTGTGCTGATAATTTTAAACAGTTATACTTTACAAGATGGCGCATAGTGTAGTTCACTTGTGAAGTCGCTCCACTTAACACCAGCCGTATCCTCACGTAAACTATCAATTAGTTATTCCAAGTGATAGTAACTGCTGAGTAAGTGTCACCGTCTTGAGTGAACATCATGACTCTGAAGGCACCACAGTCGAAGGTATCTTCATTCGAAGAATGAATGAATGAGTTTCAGAAACGATTGGAACAAGCAATCTAGGCTGCAGACAGGGATACCAACCGCACGGAACAACTGGACACTCTGTACTCGGACTGCCGTGAATTTCAGGCATGTATAAGTGCTGAGCTTGAATCCATCAAGCAAGAACGCTCAGCACATTAGCTGAGAGATAAGAAGTAAAACTATTTACTGGACGCTCAAGAGAAATACTCCATGAGGAATTATCTTCTTCTTCGCGGTGTTAGTGAGTGTCCTAATGAGGATACAGCTGTAAAGGTTCTAAACACTGTGAAGGAGAAACTGAACATAGAACTGACAATGGCCAGCATTGACAGGTGTCACAGACTTGGAGGTCGTAGGAGGACAGTGCCAGGCACAGTGGCTAATGGGAAAAGACCCATTATAGTGAAATGTATTAGGTACCATGAGCATGAAGCAGTGTGACGTGTTAAACGGGCTCTAAAGGGTACTCAACTGTAAATAACAGATTATCTTACTCAGACGAAGAAGGGGATGCTACACAAAGGTAGGGAATGTGTCGGCAGGCGAGCTTGGTCACAAGATGGTTGTGTCATTTTAATGGACATTGGCTGCAAAAGATATTTTTGTAAATATACCTTCTGAACTAGATTCTGTTCTGCAAAGGCTTGGTGTTGAGATGAACTGATTAATCCACAATGGCTGTATTATATTGTAGTAGTCCTAGGATAGGTTTATATTATAGTGTGTGTGCCTTAATTCAGTTAATTTTTATGTTGTGTATGTTTGAGTGCAAGTCTAAATTGGCAATACATCTATTGAGATACGAAGGTAAGAAGCATGCTTTCTGTCCTGGCTGATCCTTCAGCTAGACAGCGGGCCTATTCCTTCCCCTTCCCCATCCCTCCAATGACTTACTCCCTTCCGTTCCATCGCTTTGTAACACGCTAGAGGATGTATTTGTGACTAAACCCCATTCTTTGAACTGTATTCATACAAATTCACTTTCTATCCCAGCCCATATTGACGAGCTTAGAGCTCTACTTCAAGGCAGCAACGTCCATATTGCTGGAGTGAGTGAAACTTGTTTCAGGAAGTTCATTCCTGGTTGATATACACGGATATCGTCTATACAGGCACGGCAGAGTTGACAGGAGAGGAGTAGCTTTATACTGTAGAGAGGATATCAATTGCAAATTAGTTTACACATCTGGCCACTCCACTGAGCCGAGACCTGAGGTCATGTTCGGGGAGGCAAATATTTCCCCAGTAAAAGTATTTATTGATGTTGTCTACAGGCCCCCTAGAGCAGGGCATATGACTGTCTTTGAAGACATTGTACATCGACTATTACCAAATTATGAACACGTATTAATATTCGGGAAATTCAATACTGACATATTACAGCAAGCAACTGAAACGAAGCAACTGCTAAACATATTCCAGACGTCTAACATGACAGTATTTCCACTACAACCGACTAACCACACTATCGGAACCATCTCATCATCTCACACCCTCCTTGATTTAATGGTTTCGAATAATACACATAACATTTTGTCTCACGGTCAGATTCCTGTTCCAAGCATTTCTAAGCATGGCTTGATATATCTGTCATATTCTCTTAAAGTACAAACATATAAAACGAAATATATCACTTACAGGGACATTAAACATATAAATATGCACGAATTTAGACTGGATACTTCAAATTCTCCTTGGGAGGACATAATTACCATAGATGATATTGATATGAAACTACTAAAGTTCAATTCCCTCTTACTTGGTATCCTCGATAAGCATGCTCCGAAACGTAGAGTTAAGGTATCTAGACCTCCCTCCATATGGCTAACTGATGACGTTCAACGCATGATGTCCCATCGAGATTCATTACATCGTCTATACAGACGAACCAGCTCTCCTGATCTACTTGAACAGTATCGGTCTCTGCGCAAAAAAATTAAAGACGGGAACCTAAATAAGTATTTCTTCCCCTAACAAATAATAATCTGAATGCACGAAGCACATGGCGAGAGCTCCGCTCCATGGGAATAGGGAAAATTGAACCTAACCATTGTAACTCAGATTTATCATTTGACGACTTAAACACTTCTCTGACATTAAAATTAAGCACCAACCACAGATTATAACTCATACAATTATTAAATTACTGACTAAACCACCATCAAATAGACCAATGTTCAAATTCCATACTGTTAACGAAACTGAGGTGGAGTGTGAAATACTCTCGATCAAGTCCAATGCCACTGGAGTTGATAATCTCCCCATCATCATCATTAAAAGTATTCTTGATATTATTTGCCTAGTAATTACTCATGTATATAATTTCTGCCTCAGTTCTGGAACATATCCAAGGATATGGAAAGATGCAATCATAAATCCGGCACCAAAAAGTCTCCAGCTGTTTCCCTATCAGACTATCGACCGATGTGTATACTTTCATCTCTCTCCAAACCCTTAGAACGGAAAAACCATCGGCAATAACCGAGTATCTTAACAAATATTCTTTGTTTGACCCATTACAGTCAGGCTTTAAAAACAACCACTGCTCCATTGAAGGTTACAGATGGCATTAGGTACGCATTGAGTGAACAGAAGGTCACATTACTTACGGTACTCTTCTTGTTTTTAGTAGTGCATTTGACACTGTAAACATAGACATGCTGCTAACCAAATTAAAATCCCTTCATCTAAATCAGACTGCTTTACATCTATTTAGCTCTTACCTCACAAACCGCAGACAACGAGTCGTCATCAATAACAAGACCTCTCAATGGGCAATGAAACACACAGGAACACCCAAGGTTCTGTACTTGGACAATTGCTTTTTAATTTTGCACATAAACGACATAGAATATCGATTAAAATATTGCAATTATCATATATATGCGGATGACCCACAAATATATTAACACACAAAACTGGAAGATATTCGTATAGCAACTGTTATAATGAATGCTGACTTACAGAATATATCATCATATGCTTGCGAAAACTCTAAATTAATAAATCCCTCCACGACAAAAACTATTATAGTTGGACAGTCGAAATTAATAAACATGACAAAGACCTTAGACATCTCTTCACTCACTCTACCTGGTAACAAAATTCCGTATGAATGTTTGGTAAATAATCTTGGTGTTGTTATAAATGTGAACCTAAATTGGAATGAACACGTCACACGTATCTGAAAAAGAGTATATGCCTCACTCAGTCCTCTGAAATACCACCATAACATTTTACCGTTAAATATGAAAGATCGGCTTATAAAACATTACTTCTCCCTTTATTATATCATTGTGATGCTGTATTCATAGATGCTACGAAAGAACATATTAGAAAGATACAAAGGACCATGAATTCCTGCATCATATTTATATTTTTGTTACGCTACGACACTCATGTCACACCTTATTACAAGCAACTTACACTCCTGAAATTTGAAGAACTCAGAAATCTTCATGTAGCCGTGTTGGTGTTTAGACTGCTAAATGCGAGAACTCCCCAGTATCTGTCATCATACTTTACATACCTTTCCTACTTTCCCCAGCATAAGACACGCTCTGTTGCCATTCTCTATAGCAGGACAGCTGCCTATAATCGATTATTTATTGCGACGGGAACTAGATTATGGAACTCTGTTCCAAATAACACGCGCAGCAGTAACTCACTAGAGTCTTTCAAGTCTTCCTACAGAAAGTACCTCTTAGATGCATAAACCAGCGGTGTGAATCTTGATGAGTGAATGATCGTGTGCATATATATATATATGTATATTATTTTCTTTAAATGAATTTAAACTTATTTTTATTAAATTTCATTTAGTAGTTTGACAAATGATATGTACATATTGGTATAAGTATTGTGTTGCATTTATTTTGAATTTATGTCGCAAATTAGTTAATTTTAAAATATTTAATATTATCCGTAATTTCTCTGTACAATGATGTGGTTAAGTTTAAGGGAGGACCATGAGTCCCAACTTCGCCACTACTAAAGACAAATAAATAAATAAATAAATAAATAAATAAATAAATAAATAAATAAATAAATAAATAAATAAATAAATAAATAAATAAATAAATAAATAAATAAATAAATAAATAAATAAATGTCTTCCAAAAATAAGTATGTTTGTCATTGAATTTATTCTAAATAAGGAAGAAAAACACTCTAGACACTTAAACTTCAGAAATAATTATATGTAGCATACTTTTTCTAAATGAATATAATATTCAATGCGAGTCCTGCGAAATGAAGTGATTATTGCAACAGAGCAAATACGCCCGAAGAGACGGGAACAAGATATGAAACACAATCATATGCTGCTGTATTCGAATGTGACTAACTAAAATCTTTTTACGTCAAGTATTACGTTTGTTGTTATTTGAATTATGCAGCGAGTCTCTGAGCAAGCATGCTTGGTATGTGGTAAAGTTTAAGAAATGTATGTATATGAAATGTATATGTGAGACTGGCATTTACATGTTATACCCTCTGTACACGAATACAAAATACAAGAAAATTAAAACAACGGTAAATCTGATAAATCGTTACTGCGAATAACAGAATTGCATAATTTCCACGCATTCTTTGGCTCATTTATCTAAAACTTCCCTGTTCCTAGGAGACAACGGTGGCATTTGTTTAATCCAGGCTCAGCTCTCATATTAATAAGAGAAAGCTAAAACTAACGGAACTATCTAGGGCTATCTCACACAGCCAATTGCTCTAATTAACTGGGAAATTCCATATGACGTGCACTTCAATTTTATTCGTCACTGAAAACTGAACAGAGAACGAATGATAAGAAATTAGTGGCAGTGGGCTGCAAGCAATTATCTGACATCACTACCACTTGGGAATAAAAGCACCTTCTACGCTGTCACTGTTACTAGTTAAGAATTGCGTTGCACTTAGGTCGGGAATATATTAGTGAGGACACTGGTGGAGAATAGCTCGTAGATATCACAGAGCCCATTTCCTGAGATGGGGAATGTAGTTATTAAACTTGGCGATGGAGTTCAGCAAGGGAAGTTGAAGAATATGAATGAGCTTGAAAGCAGTTTTGAAGTTAGCCTGGGTGGGGTAGGCCTGAAAAATGTCCCAGAAAGTGAGACTGGCATTTACATGTTATACCCACGTCTAGTTACCTGAAATCTCTCAAGTCTTCAGCATAATGTACGAAAAAAGAAGAAACACGTCATGGTAACTAAAAGTTGAGTAGCAGGAGGAGGTGAGTAATGTAGAGAAATTATTTTGAAGTTTTATTCTCAATAGTTTCCTATTTGTTAATTCACTGTTGTCCTCCAGTTCTTCCAGTCTCATCAGTACTTGGTTTACAGATTATTTATTATCTTTTAGTACGTATCCACTTACATACATACATACATACATACATACATACATACATACATACTGTATATACATACAGTATATCACATTGCATTATAGACTGTAGGAGGTTCAAAGCTCAGTAAGTAAAACACTCTAAATGGACTATAGTACATTCCTTCACATTCCTCAGCTAGCTCTACTTCTATACTTCTCAACTTGAATTCGTAATATCCCAAGTCAAATCATCACCGTAAAACTTCAGCTTTTGTTCTGTGTGTTAGAACCCCACCGTCGGCAGCCCTGAAGATGGTTTTCCGTGGTTTCCCATTTTCACACCAGGCAAATGCTGGGGCCGTACCTGAATTAAGCCCACGGCCGCTTCCTTCCCACTCCTAGGCCTTTACTATCCCATCGTCGCTATAAGACCTACCTGTATCGGTGCGACGTAAAGCAAATTGTAAAAAAACTTACCTCCTCTATCGTTGCCATAAGATCTATCCGTATCGGTACGGTACGACATAAAGAGAGTTGTTAAAAAAATGTATTGCTTCCTATAATTCAGTCCATTAAGCCTAATTGGCTATTTTTAGTCCTTCATTACTATCTCATAATAAGACCATATAAGAAAAAATATATTTTTTTGCTAGTTGCTTTACGTCGCACCGACACAGGTAGGTCTTATGGCGACGATGGAATAGGAAAGGGCTAGGAGTGGGAAGGAAGCGGCCGTGGCCTTAATTAAGGTACAGCCCCAGCATTTGCCTGGTGTGAAAATGTTTAAACCACGGAAAACCATTTTCAGGACTGCCGACAGTGGGGTTCGAACCTACTATCTCCCGAATACTGGATACTGGCCGCACTTAAGCGACTGCAGCTATCGAGCTCGGTAAAAAAATATATTGAGCTAGTGGCTGCGTAGTTCGGATCAGGAAGTTGTCAGCTTGCATTCGAGCTGCAGTGGGTTCGAACCCTCTTGTCGGCAGCCTTGAAGATGGTTTGCCGTTGTTTTCCATTTTCACACCGGGCAAATGCATACCTTAGTCGCCGGGGTGAGTGGCTCAGACGGTTAAGGCGCTGGCCTTCTAACCCCAACTTGGCAGGTTCGATCCTGGCTCGGTCCGGTGGTATTTGAAGGTGCTCAAATACGACAGCCTCGTGTCGGTAGATTTACTGGCACGTAAAAGAACTCCTGCGGGACTAAATTCCGGCACCTCGGCGTCTCCGAAGACCTTAAGAAGTAGTTAGTGGGACGTAAAACAAATAACATTATTATTGCATACCTTAGTCAAGGTCCTGGTCAATTCTTTCCAACTCCTAGCCCTTTCCTGTTTCATCGTCACCATAAGACCTATGTGAGTCAGTACGAAGTAAAGGGAATTTTAAAAACGAAAACCTCAACGCACATCTTAAACCAGCATGTTAATCTCCACCTGGCCTTCCATTCTTCATTGAGAATATTTTACTTTCAACTGGCTTCATTTGCTCGAACTAGAACAATTCTTTCCATATATATGCATTTTATCTTTAGCGTATGAAATTATGTTCTGAAGACGCCAATATTTAATTCCTGTACAGTAACGTCTATTCATATACGAATTACCTTACCTGAGAATTACAACATTCTGTTCTGTTCCTAAGACCCCATAGTACTAGTATTCCATTCCCTTCCACACTTACCATTCTTCCATCATTTCAATTAAACTGCGTTGACGTTTCATCCACAAGGAAGTGTTGCAGAATTAATTTAGCCAATTTCTTTCTTTACTTGTAGCCACTCCGCCATAAATCACGAACGAACAGAGAAAATTTAGTTTAGAAAACTGACAAAGAATGTACTGTATATTTAACTCACTGCACCGTGGAATCAGGATAATTGTTTTCGGTACCGAGCTCGATAGATGAAGTCGCTTAAGTGCGGCCAGTATCCAGTATTCGGGAGATAGTAGGTTCGAACCCCACTGTCGGCAGCCCTGAAAATGGTTTTCCGTGGTTTCCCATTTTCACACCAGGCAAATGCTGGGACTGTACCTTAATTAAGGCCACGGCCGCTTCCTTCCCACTCCTAGCCCTTTCCCGTCCCATCGTCGCCATAAGACCTATCTGTGTCGGTGCGACGTAAAGCAACTTGCAAAAAAAAAAAAAATGTTTTCGGCTAGTGCAAGACATTATAAAAATGGAATTGAATATCCAGAATCCCATCAAATGAGCCACATCCGCAAACGTGCACAGTAAATTCGCATGCGATTTAAGGGGATACTTTTCATACGAAGTTTGAATTACTCTTCAGATACACTTAGTTTGTTTCTATTTTACGTGCATGAAAGGCTATTGGAGTTGACGCTCTCACAGATGATATACAAAATCTAATCACGTTATTATGACCACCAGTTAATATTCAGGGAATCACTGAGTGCATCACAGACATCAGCTGCGTACGTTGGAAGGGACTCAATAAGGTACAGGCATCAGGAGGCATGTTGCTCTACGCCAACAAGATAGTACGTAGCAAAGGATTCATAGAGCTGGGGGTTTTACGTCGCACCGACACAGATAGGTCTTATGGCGACGATGGGATAGGAAAGGCCTAGGAGTTGGAAGGAAGCGACCGTGGCCTTAATTAAGGTACAGCCCCAGCATTTGCCTGATGTGAAAATGGGAAACCATGGAAAACCATCTTCAGGGCTGCCGATAGTGGGATTCGAACCTACTATCTCCCGGATGCAAGCTCACAGCCGTGCGCCTCCACGCGCACGGCCAACTCGCCCGGTAGGGATTCATAGAGAAAGACGACGATCGACATAGCCCCCTGATATTCAACAGGTTTCAAGTCACGGGAAATTAGGGCCCTTCTTGCTTATTCTCTCCCAGTCACTGTCGAAAATTTCTAGCCATGTGACATGCCACACTGTCTTACTGAAGGATATAATTTGCCCCATTGAAGCCAATCAGTATACAGAGATTGCCGGGCTGAGTGACTCAGACGGTTGAGGTGCTGGCCTTCTCATTCCAACTTGGCTGGTTCGATACTGAATCAGTGCGGTAGTATTTGAATGTGCTCAAGTAGGTCAGCTTCGTGTCGGTATACAGGGTTATTCACCTAACATGTTACACAGAAATAACTTCTAAACCATTAAAGATATCGGAATTCTGTTTTCATATTCGTAAATGGTACCCAGGGCCTTGTAAAATAACGTGCTACTTAGTCTCATGGGGTGATTAATAACCGAGATATTGATACTAACTCCATAGTTTTAAACGGAATGGCACAAATTCATACAACTGGCCTAAAAGATCAACTGCGTACAAGTTCAAATACGTAAGTATTTTCAAAATCGGACAATTACTTTTTGAGATATAAATAAGAACAGCATGCGTGGTTTTGCTGCCGCATCAGACGGCGTGAAGTCGAGCAAGGACATATTGAGGCGCAAGCTGTTTCCTGGCCTTGATTCCAGCCACAGAACGGATACCAGGCATGTACTGTAAACATAATGTGATGTACCGTAACATACCCTGGGTGTGCAACGTTATTGTATGACTGGCGAACACACAACGGGGAAGGGAGATTA